>NC_088248.1:57978457-58283163 GCF_036013445.1 Caloenas nicobarica | reverse complement strand
CAGCCTCACGGTTGCCTTCAAAGGGCTGAATGTAATTTTAGGACTGTAGGAGTAGTTACATTTATACGGTCCTAAAATTACACATACAAACTCCCTGTTTTTTTAATGTATTGGTTATTGAGAGATTTGATGCAAGCGTACACAGTTTGAGCTGCATCAGTCTCACATCTTTCAACCAGAGTTCCAGATATTTCTGCCTGCCAGTTGCAAATGCAATCAGATTTCTATTCTCTTCTATACCAACTCTGCATTGGTGTAACTCACATTTGGATGCACAGTTAGTAGTATAGCTACTGCAAATTTTTCCTGTGGATTGTACTTTCAGGGTGAGAATGCTTGAAGATTCTTAAGTGCAGGCTTGTTCAGCCTGGAGAAGGGGCAGGTTTGAGAAGAGTTTGACACCAAGCCAGGAGAGTGAGGCTTTTACCAGAGCTGCCTGGAGGGTGAGAGTAAGCAAGCATAAGTTGAAGCGAGAGTGTTTCAGACTGGGAATAAAGACAAATATTTTCCCCATATGGACAGGCAAGCAATGGAAAAGGCTGCTCAGAGAGGTTCTGCAGTCTCTGTCCTTGAGGATTCCACGACACAACTGGAATAGAGAACAGGCTGGACTAGAGACCTCCTCCAGCACCTTCCAACTTTAACTATCCTATCATATTACAGTCCAGCTTCTACCCATTGATTTCCTCTACCTCATCGTTTCATAAATTTATATAGATACATTATGTGAAGCTAGAAAACTGGTGGATTTTGATGCGATATTATCTTTTATCTTTTTTTTTTTCCCGCCTCAGGGAAAGAAGGAAGTGATCAGGATGCTGCAGCTTTCGTTATATATTTCATACGTGTGTTGAATAAAAATATATTTTAGATTTAATATATTAATTTTAGTATTTTTTAAATGTTCAAAAAGTTACTGTGGTGAAGTTATTCACTAGTATTTTATGGAATATCACCATCGAGTAAATTAAGACATTATTGCACAGTGGTTACTCAAGTAATAGTCAAAAGCAAAGACATACACCCTAGTGAGAAGAATAGCAAGTCTCCTCATTTTTGTGTGGAAAGACTGGTGCAGCCAAAAGGAGGATCAGTATAACTTGAAAAATTTTTCATTCAGGAACTGCTTTGTTATTAATAAAAAACCAAAATTAACATACTTAAAAAGGGAAGAATCCAAAGATGTTGGACACCCATAGATCCTTGGGTTTGTGTAGAATTATTGTTAAATCCATGTAGATTTGTATTTACCTTGTTCAATTATCAAAGATGTTTAGATTTTAGACATTCATTTCTTTTTTATGGGTACTTCATCAATCTTTGGCATGTGCAACATTCATGTCTGAAATACACTGATATAAAAATGATATATATTTGGCTTCAATTAAATATTATTCTTACATTTATTCATGTATTATTTATAGATACAATATGCACAACTCTCTTTTTTAATGGTTCTGCTATGCTTTTTTGCTGCACATGCATACCTGTCTGCACATTAACAGTAAAAGATTTTCTGTTGCTTGTTAATACTGCCTACCCATGCATTACATACATCTTTTTGCCTCACATCATTGAAGAAAAGGCTTATCTACACATGTGTAGTAGTTAGATTATTTTTTAATAAAGCTGAGTTTCTGGCCATTCATAGTAGATATTTGGTTTGGTTTTTTTTCTTCTTTTTGCTGAATATGCAGCTAGCAGTGAAAAAAAAATGATTTCTTATAGACTGGAATATTAGAAGAAAAGGAGATGAAATAAGACAGTGAAAATCAGCACTCCCTGACAGGTTTTATTCTTGTCTCCTTTACAGGTATAAGAAGACTTTTTTCCCCCTCTTTTTCTTCTTAATAAGAGATATAAATATTGATCTCATTTCATATTTGTATTTTTCTGTTAGCCAGTTGCACCAGGCTGAATATGTTTGGTAACCAATTATACATTAAGGATTTCTGTCTTTATTTTCCTTTATAGATTGAACACAATGAACTAGAACAGGATGTAAGATTTAATTACTGCTATAGATAGTCAAGGCCAAAACTGAAATCCTTCAGTTCTTTATTCAGAAAAAATGTTTTCATCTTTCTCCTTTTTTAAGTTTCTGATGAAAGAAAACAGCATTTGAAGGCAACCCCCACCCTTTTAATTCCAGAATTTCGCTGAGGGGAAAAAAAAAAATTAGAATATTTTCTACTCTCTCAGGGTACACTGGACACCAGAAGCTCCCTGGGGTCTGGGCACCAGGAGCTGCAGGGGGTCCCCATGAGACCAGCAGAACATGGTCTGGCAGCCAGGGCCTGTCCCAGCATCCCAGTCAGAAAGCAGGGAAGCATGGAGGGCACCCAGGACAGCCCCAGCCCTGGGCGTTGGGCACCTCCATGGGGACGGGCTGAAGCTTGGCCAGGACATGGACCCACTGGTGGGCCCAGCTCAGCAGGGGCCCATGGCTGTGCAAGGCTGTGGGGAGCTGGAGACTGGCTCTGCTAGGGCATCACTGGGGCAGGGGCTGAAGGGGGCATGAGGTCATGGCCAGGGACTGATGGCCCCAAGGGGGTTGAGCAGGAACAGTCAGGCCTGGTAGTGTCCTCAAGACCTTGAGATAGTGCGGTGAAACTACAGACATTAATAAAACCAGAAAACAAATGTTTTTTTCTCTTTTCCTTTTCTAAATATTAATAATTCATCACTCTATTCACTCAAATGCACATCAACTTCATGTCTTCTTATTAAACGTAAATAATGGTTCATTTTTAACAACACGATTTTTTAACATTTTTTCAGTATAATTTTTCAAGTTTGGAGCTTTGATATTCTATTTGATTGTTTGGGTAAGGAAGGATCTATAGATCTTCATGAAGTGCAGAAAAATAGTTTTATTTGGCATTTTTTGTTTTATTCTCTACAGTAACCATATTTAAACACATCAGTAAAAACATGGAACAGACACATATAACTGAGAGGATTAGTCTCATTTAATTGCTCAATACTACATAAATCCCTTTAAGCAGGACAAAAAATTCAATCTGCGGTGCTAGCATAGACATGAATTACCAGATGTAATTATCTAATATAATTACATATCATTTTTTTCAGAAATAATTTATCGTTTTGTCACAATCTCTTATCAGTTGGATATTTTTCTATAGCAGGATCTAAAGCAACACTGGCACAATAGGCATCAGATGGTTCAGAGTGAGAAAAGAAGAATGAGGAAGAGCTAATGGCAGATGATGTTAAATGAAGAAAATGAACAGAGCAAGTGACATATTAGTTGTATTTGTCGTGTTCATGAAGTTGCAAATATCTTGGTCTCCTAACTAGTGAAATTATCTTGGCTATAATCATCAATTTTAAAAAATTACTAAAAAAACAGAGCATGTAAAAAAAAAAAAAAAAATCTTTAAAATCACTCCAAAAGGGCCTTTTCCCAAAGAATTTACTAGAAAATTACTCGAGAGAGAAGAGAAACAAAAATAAGAATGTAGGGCATATTCACAGAATCACAGTGTTAGGGATTGGAAGGGACCTCGAAAGATCATCTAGTCCAATCCCCCTGCCAGAGCAGGAACACCTAGGTGAGGTTACACAGGAAGGCGTCCTGACTTATCCTAAATGGCATCAGCATGATCCTGACACTTTTCCAGTAACAAATGTTTCCTCATAAAATGTGAATTTATTATCTTTTAAGTAACCCCATGTGGGTTATCTTTCTGTTTATTAGAAGGTGTCTCACAGGGCCACTGCAGCTAGTTTATGAACAACTGATTTACATTGTTTAAAATATATTTACAGTTTAGTTTCCAATATTGTATTGAAGTAGACATTAGCCAGATAATAGTAAAATATTAGATTTTTGAAACCTCAAAAGAGGAAATATGCAAATTGTAGTGTTATAATTATGAGTGTGTAAAAAATATTCAGCAATAACATGTTTTATTTAAACAATAATTGTCATTTTTCCATCAGCAGTAACTGGAATTCCTCAAAAAACAGTCTTCTGCATAATCAAGAACCTAGAAAAATGTTGACAAAATTAGCACAAGTGACCTTGCACCAGAGAAAGTAGCTCACTGTTGTGAGGAAGCCCAGAGAAACTTAGCTGGCCTTAGCTTCCCCTTTCTGTGTTCCTCTGGTTTCTACGAGAAGGAAATTTTTTGCACATAAAATAAAAGGTCTTGTATTCTAAAACATCAGAACCATGACATACATTGTAGCTTTTACTTTAGATGTTTAAGCCAAGAACTGAGATTTCTTAGCTCAGTTGGTAAGGAAAAATTATAGAAACTTTTGCAGATACAACAAAAGCCAAACCAATTTTTGACAAAAAGAGTAGTCAATAATATTAGTAATAACTTACAGCTCAAAATTGCTACTGAGGCTTATGAAACCAAACGTGCGAATTTACTAAGTACTCTTCCAGAAGTGTATCAAGGAATAATGTGAGATTTGTGCTTTGATTACAAGTTCTTTTAAGAATATGACAAAGATCTCAATTTAATTTATGTTAGTTACTAATCAGAAATTATTGTTTTCAGTTAGATTTACAGTTATACCAGTCTATAGTGAAATCAAGTTTGACCTTTGAGGCCGTCAGCAGAATAATCTCCACCACTACTAAATTATCTGAGAAGAAAAACAGAGATAACATGCAAGGAATATCCGGGAACTTATGGCAAACAAGAATCACATACAAGTTATGATGTCAATAGCAATTAGAACAGAAGATAGTGGAAGAAATAAGTCTTTGAAATAGTTTAATATATTGAAATAGTATACATAAGCTTAAAAACTGTTTAAATTGCCTAAGACCCATGCAGTTTGGTATAGGATTTTTATTATATCCATTAGCTATGCACAGTTAAGCAGTCATACCCTCTGTCTTCTCTGTGCAGAGACTGTAAAGGAAGACGAGAACTGTCTAATTCTTCACAATCAGATTTATACTGAAAATTTTGCTTGACTGCTTCTTGTGGGAGAAGGGAATGAGTCTTTATGTAATTGACTAATACTTTGAATAATGAATATGATGTTAACAAGGCATAACTCCTTTTCATAAATAGTACAAGAGTATATGAGGCAGGAAGGATCCCTTCAGCATTTGAGTGCACAAAAAATAGTAAAGAGAAACACACACTTGTAGTTTTTCCTGGAGAAACACAGTGTTCATTAGAAGCAAACAAAGAAATAATATTTTTCAGTGGATTGGATGTTTTCAAGGTATACCCAATTTCCATTCAGGTTTTTGTATAAATCTGAGTTTCACTTTCTTTCTCTACCTTCAAATTGTTTTCTTCCTTGTCCATTTGCTACTTCTACTTATTAGGCAAAGGGAGCCAAAGGGATATAAGTTCAAGATCAAGGAGAGGTCAATGTAAGGCAATGGTCCATAAATGATGTGCAATGTCACTAGTACAGATGAGCTTGATGGTTCAGCTTCAACACAGGCAGCCCTGAACACAATCCATTTGAAAGACTACGAGCAGAAAGGATATATAGACTGTCTTCTATAGTGATATTTCTCTGAATGCATGCTTTACTGTTGCAAAAAGTTTCCTATAAGACTTACTTGCTCTAATTATGCGTGTATTATCGTTATTTTTTAGGAAATGTTTTTCACTTTTTAAGTTCTAAGACAAGGTCACAGCACAGGGTGACAATAGCAGAGAAGCTGCTGTTTCCTATTGAAAAATTCAAGCTTTCAAAAATTCAATTTTTATCCTGTTCTACATACAACAGAAAGCATGTATTTCATTCAGGAAGGACCGAAGGCCAGGGGATTTTTATAGCGTATTATTTCAGCCATCTCAAAGTGATTTTGAGATATCCTATATGCCATCATCCCTCACTGAAATCTGAACTATTTCAGATGTCAGCTCCTTACATTTTATGTGCAAGTAAAACCCCACTTTGCAATCAAAGCAGCTGCCATTAACTAGCTAATTAGTTAGAAATACAAATTCATTTTTATTGGAATTATTCTCGATTGGCATGCATGAAAGTGAAATAGAAAATTTGAGCCTATATGACCTGCTGGCCTACTCATTAACCCTGAATAACATTTAAACCCCCAAAGCACAAAATTACATTGTTATATTGAATTTTCTGATAAAATAAGAGGTGGGTTTGGATTCTGCTTAGGTTTTATAATATTTATTCTAATTTTATTTTAAGAAAATCATAAAATGATAGAATGGTTTGGATTGGAAGTGATCTTTAAAGATTATCTAGTTCAACCCTTTCTTTAGAGGGCAGGAACGTGTTCCAGTAGATCAGGTTGCCCAAAGCAATCTGACCTTGAACACTTCAAGGGATGGATTATTCACTATTTCTTTGGGCAGCCTATTCCAGTCTCTCACCACCCTCATTGTAATGAAGTTCTTCCTTATATCTAATCTAAATCTATTATCTTTTAGTTCAAAATTGTCACACATTGTCATAGCCATACAGCCCCTGGTAAAATTTTCTTTCCATCTTTCCTATAAGCCCCTTTTAAGAACTAAAATAAATTTTTTTAAAAAAATCTATGAACTTAACCAATAAAATAATATGTCACACAAAATAGATAATTAAGCCAGGAAAGTTCCCTGTTTAAAATAAAATTCCGTGCAAGTTTATGAAAAGAAGTATGCATCTGGAACAGTTTAAATGTTTGGTCACCAATGGACAAGCTCTCAATAACCTCCAAGACTGCAAAATCAAATTCTAATATGCCCTTCCCAAAAAGTCTGAGATGAGTTCAAAAAGGAAAAATCACAGTATCTTCAAGTAGCCAGAAATACTTTTAGCTTAAGAACAAAATGTGTGTACACAAGCATGCCTCTGTCATATGTTAACAGCAGCTGTGATTCTGCCTTTATTTCACCCTGATCAGAGCTATACTTTCAGAAGATGATCTTGGAGTACATCACAGTTGAGCTGTTCACAAATAATTATATATTTTTTTAAAAATCTGCTTATTTTATATTTTCATACTTGTGAATATCATGTGAATAGTTGCAGGAAAAAGTAGGCTAATTAAAGAGCTAGTCGAACTTGTGCATTGTCCCTTTAAAGTATTAATAAGTCAGTACAGGTTTTCTCTCTGAAATTTTGACTAATATATAATTTATGTGTTTCTGGTTTTATCCATATAATAGATCTTTTTTAGCAGTCAAGAAATTTGGTCCTTTCTGCCAGCTAGTGTCACAAACAGCATCATCTAATTGGAGAAATACTATAAACTCTGAAGCCTTTTGAAAAGTTACTAAAATGAAAAAAAAAAAGATTAAAAATTACTTTTTTTTTTTACCTTTATTACCTTCTTTTTCATGTTTGCTTAAACATGAAAGCCATTGTCTCAACATGTTACCAATGAACAAGATATTCTACATATATTTTCAAATGAGATTAGAAGAGGCCAAAAGATCAGTTTAACCTAAACCAAATAATTATTTAAAGAATAAATTTAATGCCATTTAAAAAACCCAAAACAAACAAACAAAAAACCCACAAACACACACAACAAAAACCCCCTAAAAACTATAAAGACATTCAAGTAAAATAATAAAGGAACAGGTAGCAAAGGGTTACAAAAGTATACATGTACTGCAGCATTTCGTGATTGGAGACTGAGTAAAATATCTAGAAGACCTGAGGAATATGTTGTAGTGGATGTAGACTATGCTAACAAGTTCAAAAGCAGAAGATAAGAAACAACACAAAGGAAATACCATAGCAAAGTTATGTAACTGTACAGTAGGAAATGCAAGAAGTGACAACTGGAAATAGGGCACTAAATGCTTATTTTATGCCAGCTCTCTTTTAATTTATGTTCATCTGTAAGAACTTGTAGTGGGTTAGCCCCAGCTAATAGTCAAACTCCCACCAAAATGCTCCCTCATTCTTCCCCCAACAGGATGGGGGAGGAAATAAGAACAGGAACAAGAAAGTTTGTAGGCCAAAATGAAGATAGCAACATAACTTACTAATTATCATCACAGGCAAGACAACTCCAGCTTACGGGAGATAATTTATTACTAGCTAAGATAAAAGTGTAGTTACTAGTTCAGGTAGTGGAAAACAGACAAACTTTAAAACAACATTTTTCTTCCCCTCCTTTTCCAGGCTCAACCTGTCTCCGTCACTCCCACCTCCTCCATCCTACCTGATCGGTGCAGGGGAGATGACAGGCAGTGATGGTACAGTCACTACCTCATAGTTTCTCTCTGCCACTCCTTCCTCTCACATTTCTCCCTGCTCCAGCATGGGATGTCCACAGGGGAATATCCAGTCCTGCAGATCTCCAACTCTGCTACTTCTCATCACTTTTGTTCTTTCCTCTGCATATTACTTTCTGCCCTTTCTTAAATAAATTTTCCCAGAGGTGACACACTCATGGCAAACGGGCTCAGCTGTGTCCTGCAGTGGGTCCTTTACAGCCAACTGGAACCACCTGAAACTGATTGGAATCAGAAAAAGGCAGCACCTGGCCTCTTCCTGCAGAGGCCATCGCTGCAAATCCCTCCTCCTTGATACCTATACCCAGTACAGAATTAAACAGAACTTCATAAATAGAAATAAAATGGTAAATATCAGTGTCAAAGTTCTGTCATGCCATGATAAAGAAAGAAATGAATGTTTTGCAACAATAATAAGGTTATTGAGCTAGGGTATGTAATTGACATTGAAATACCTGCTCGCTTCTCAGGCTCTGTTCTTTATGCTCATTGTAAGAAACAAGTGGGCTAGATTTAATAAAAAGTGTTTGGGGATCTTAAAGGATTCTCTGTAAGGTTATTTATTTTGCTCTACAAATAGGTAGCCAAGATAGGCTGATACACCTTCAGGTGTGCCTATCTTTCACTATCGACAGTGAAGGAAGATTAGATTTTGCTGTAGTTATTGACATTATTTAGGGAGACAGAAGCAGGTAGCAAGATTTCTTGCTGTTTGCTATGTCATCTCTTAAATTCATCTTAAAAATGTTAATGTAAGTATTATAACACTTACTGATATCCATTAAAGTAAGTCACAGTGTCACACGAAATACTGTGCCTATTAAACTGTATCCCACTTATTTATCCACTGTTCTAGTAATTATCTTTTATCAAGAAGATACAGCTGTGAACCTGTGTTTGGAACACTTTGTTGAGAGTATTTATTCTCTATTCATTTTTGCTGCCTCTGTAAAGGTGCCTTTTCTGTTGCATTTCCTAATAGCAGTTCATTGGGAATTTATCAGATAGTGAAGACTTGTCAAATTTTTGACACCCTAGAATCCTGGAAACCCTTATACTACCATGCATTAAGCAAATTAAAAGGCTTCTTTGCCTAACCATTAATGGTAGACCAAATCTACAAAGCTCTAGCACTTCATATCAGTTTGAAATATTATATTGTAGAAAACAGTTCACAAAAGTCTGACTTGACAGACAATAATAGGCACTGAGCTGACAGGCAGGGAAAATAGATCCCTATTATAAAGATATAGGTCTCTAATGAGCTGCATAGTATGCACGCTTACTTCTCAACCTCAAAAGTTGAGAACTAGACAACAGTAGCCTTTGTACAGACAGCTGGGCTTTACATTGGCTGAAACAAAATATGCTTTAAACTATTCAAAGATGTTTAACTCCTAAAACTTTCTCAACTAACCATGAATAATTTAGACAACAGCAAAGTCTGTGATTGTTCAGAAGTGTATACCCTATTAAAAAGTCACTTTATGTGCCAAATGTGGTATCTCTCACTGGCTACTGTTGGCTATTCCACTGTATAGTTTATTTATATACTACTTGGAGTCACAGCAAATGCAAAATGCAAAAAACTTGAATACAGAATAGTATTTCACTTTAGAAGATTTTTCCTTCAGAAAATACTTAGGCATTACTCTTAATCATGTCCCTTAGTCATACTCTATAAAAAAATTCTAAACAGGTAGCAATCTGGTCTGCCAGTATCTTTGACAACCTACATTTTAATGTACCTCTGTAGATCATCAAGCCATGGCAGATAAGACAGGCAAAAAATTGACTAGATCTTCCACAGAATCACAGACTAGTTGAGGTTGGAAAGCAACCCTAGAGGTCATCTGGTCCAACTCCAGAACAAGTTTCCTGGACCATGTCAACATGGTCTTTTAATGTCTCCAAGTACAGAGATTCCTCAGCTTCCCTGGGCAAGTTGTTCCAGTGCTCTGTCACCCTCACCATTATAAAGTGTTTCCTTAAGTTCAGATGGAACTTCCTGTGTTCCAGTTTGTGCCCACTGCCTCTTGTCCTGTCAGTGGACATAACTAAGAAAAGCCTGGATCCACCTTCTTTACACTCTACCTTCAGATTTTTATACACATTGATAAAATCCCCCATACTTTCTCTTCTGTAGGCTAAACAGTTCCAGCTTTCTTATCCTCTGCTCATATGAAAAATGTGCCAGTCCCTTAATCATCTAACTGGCCCTTTGTTGGGCTCTCCAGTACCTCCATATCTGTGCTGTACAGTATATCCATGTGTTTCTTTTACTGGTGAGATTTGAATTGAACACCTCAGGTCAGGAGTAGTCAGCACGACTTCACCAAGGGGAAGTCATGATTGACCAACTTGATAAACCTGTGTGATGAACTGACTGGCCTGGTAGATGATGGGGGAGCAGTGGATATTTTCTAGCTGGACTTCAGGAGGGCCTTTGACACTGTCTCCCACAACATCCTTATAGAGAAGCTGTTGATGTATGGGCTGGATGAGCAAACAGTGAGGTGCATGGAAAAGCAGCTGAAAGGTCAGGTCCAGAGGGTGATCAGTGGCTCAAAGTCTAGTTGCAGTGACTAGTGGTATACCACAGGGATCAATACTGGATTCAATCCTGTTCAGCATCTTCATTAATGACCTGAATGACAAGGCAGAGTGTACTCTCAGCAAGTTTACAGAAAACACCAAACTGGGGGGAGTGGCTGATGTGCCAGAGGGTTGTGCTGCCATCTGTAGGGACCTTGACAGGCTGGAGAAATGTGTCAATGGGAGCTTCTTGATGTTTAACAAGGGGAAGTGCAAGCTCCTGCACCTGGGGGAGAACAACTCGATGCACTGATACATGCTGTCTTATACCCAGCTGGAAAGCAGCTTTGCAGAAAAGGACCTTGGGGTCCTGGTGGAAACCAGGTTGAACATGAGCCAGCAATGTTCCCTTGCTGCAAAGAATGCAAATAGTATCCTGGGCTGCATTAGGCAGAGTGTTGCCAGCAGAACAAGGAAGGTGATCCTCCCGCTTTTCTCAGCGCTGCTGAAGCCGCGCCTGGAGTACTGTGTTCATTTCTGATGTCCTCAGTACAAGAGAGACATGGACGAACTACGGAGTCCAATGAGGGGCCACAAAGATGATGAAGGAACGGGAGCATCTCTCCTATGAAGAAAGGCTGAGAGAGCTGGGACTGTTTAGTCTAGAGAAGACTCGGGGGAAACTCACCAATGTATATAAATACCTCAAGAGAGGGTGGAAAGAGGACAGAGCCAGGCTCTTTTCAGTAGTGCCCAGTGACAAGACCAGAAGCAATGGACACAAACTGAAACACAGGAGGTTTGGTCTGAACATAAGGAAACACTTTTTACTGTGGGAGTGAGTAAGCACTGCCACTGCTCAGAGAGGCTGTGGAGACTCCCCTCCTTGGGGATATTCAAGGATCATCTAGGTCCTGGGCAACCTCCTATAGGTGGCCCTGCCTGAGTAGGGGTGGTTAGTCAGGATGAGTCCAGAGGTCCTTCCAACCTCAACCATTCCGTACTTCCACGATTGTGTAACACATTGTTCCAGATGGGGCCTTAGCAGTGCTATGTAAAATGGAAAGATCACCTCCAGCCACCTGCTGCGAATACTTTGCCCAATGCAGCCCAGGATACCATTAACCTTATTTGCTACAAGGTCAATCCTAGGTCTTTTTCTACAAATCTGTTTTCCAGCTGGCTGGCTCCCAGAATACAATGGTGCTTGGTATTATTCTTCCTTCAATTAGGACTTTGCACTTCCCCTTGCTGACTTTTCATGAGATCATGTTTTGAATTCACGCTGACTAGTCCCAAACACCCTCTTGTCCTTCATATATCTGGAAATGGTTTCCAGGATTAGTTGCTCCATCACCTTTCCAAGTGTTGAGATGAGGCTGACCAGCCTGGATCGTCCATTTTTCCCTTTTTGAAGATATTTATGAATGTTGATTCAGAGATTCTCTGCTTTGGAGCTTTAGGAAATATAAAAGCAGTTTTCTTGGAAACACAAAAGTTAATATCTCTACATGAGATACCACATGCAGTAAAAGCTAATCACGATTTATTTATTGTCTGGAGAGGATATTGATTTTTTTTTTTTCCTAACACTCTATCTCCTGCAGAAGGAAATGCCTTCATTGAAACTATCGTCAACATATTAAAATATGTCCTGTTAAACTGATTTCCTAATTGTTACCTTTTTTTGGCACTGTTAATTATTGTTTCAATTTGAATTACTGATGAGACAAATGTTCTGTTAGCAGAATTCTGTAAGAATGTTATATTAAGGTATCAAAGCTTAACTTTACTATTTAATGATTTACAAAGATAGTTACAGAGTTACTGTTATCATCACGTTCAAAAGTGTTTCCTTTTCTTCTGACTACTTTTCTGATGATAGCACCATTACCTCTGTCCTGAGCATTATGAGATGTCTGAGCTCTGTCATTGGCTTCTCTGCAGAAAAGAAAAAATCAATGAAATACAGTACATACTCTTAGAGTTACTTCCTTTATACATAGCAATCAGAAGAAACACTTTCACAAATGAAAACAGTTCAGGATTTTTTTCCTGTCTGCAGAAAGACTGAAATGAAAATCAAGAAAAATATTCCTGTTCAGGACTATTCCTTGTTTTTCAGAGTACCCACAAGAAAATTACATGTAAGAGATATGATAACGGTATAAATACATAAGGATGTGGCTGATTTTGGTAGAAGTAATAGTTGTTCTTCTGGGTGCAATAAAATATTTATTTTAATTCTAGTTGGAGTTGTAATATATTGCAAGATGGATAATATATTGATTAACCACGATCTGTTTTCTTCATATTCTATTTTAGTAGTTTAGAAGTCCTTCCTGGACAGGAACAATCTTGCTAGATGAAAGTACACATTTCAGCAAAACGTATTGTTCAGAGGCATCAGCAATTACTATATATAAAGCACTATTTGATGAATTCCCTAGGAACTCATGTTACAACACATCTTTCCAGAAATCTTAGCCTATGTACTGTTGTATCATCACAGCCAAATTTTACCTTTAAGTATGTGCCTTAAAGAAGAAAATGAAGTCTCTGTTATCTACCAAGTGCACTTTTCATAATATTAGAAATTTGTCTATACCATATCTTACAATAAGCACACTCTAGAGCTCAATATTTATAATAATATAATGTCAAAAACAGAGGTTAAAGAGCTCTATATCATAGTACAACCTGATGTCTCCTACTCTAAAAGAAATCCACTGGATCTCAGAACCAAAACGAGCTTCCATTGTCTCTTTGTGAATTTATTCATCCATAGACCTGTATTTTGACTAATACATGAATGTGTAAATGTATGTTTATATATATTAGTTTTAATATATAAATATGCAATTTTTGAAGAGGCAGGGTTGTTAACCATGATTTTTCCCCTTCGTCTTGATCTCTTCTTTTTATGCTTCTTCTCCACTAATTCTTCTCTTTTGTCACTGAAAATTCAGTCTTACTGAAATCAACTGGAGTTTTGCCAATGAAATGAAAAGAGTCAAGATCTCACTCATGACATTAATTCCCTGCAAATATTCACAGAAAGCAAACTTCCCACTTTCCTAAAATTTCCACCTATCATGGTTGCTTAGCCAGCTCTACAGTTTGCATTCAGCAATTCCTTATTTTTTTGTTAAAAAAGACTTAGTCTTCCTTATTCTGTAATGTTTTATTGCTCATTTTAAGCCCCAGAACATACAAAAGGCAGAAGTTAAATGTCCATTTTCTATTAAAATTAAGTCTTAAACTTCTTCAACTAATTAAGGTTTTTATTGAACAAAATATTTATAGTTGAAAAATATTCTCTTTTTTGATACATGGGAACACTGGCTAAAATATTGTTATGTCCTTTGGCAGCCTGTATTCCACATAAGTCTTGATTGCTGAAATATGCTCTTTGATCATCATTTCAGTTTTGAAAAGTTGGGACCTGCCATCAGTTTTTTCCCTGTCATAACCAGACTACACCTTACCCCAGAAAATGGGATTTGTAAAGGCTTCAGTCATTGTTGCCACTTTTATTTTCACACTAGGGAAGGCTCATATGGATTCTAAAATGACTATGGTTTGGGTTTTTTTCCTTTATTTTTCTTAGCAATTTCATTTTAATATATTTCACTGTCCCTAAAGTTGTGTCCACTTAGAAATATTGTGACCCTAAGCTGGTAACAAACTGTTATTGTGAACCATCAGCAAGAAGTATTATTTTCTGTTAGCCACTGTAATCAATAATGTGGCAATGAGGAGGGTTACCACAGATAACATTGTATGTTAAAAATATAATGCCACTGAGTTAACCAAATTGGAAACACAGTTTACGGTGAATGAAGACAAATCTGAAAAACTGTGAAGAGTTGAGTGATTTTAACTGGTTACGACAATATCTGTCTTTCAGAACTTGTGAGCGCATCACTCATTTTACGTTTTCCCACAAAGATCATTAACTTAAAATCCCAGGCCCTTTATTTACCAGCTGATCTCTGTAGGTTAACTTCCTATGTTTGTGAGGAATTTAAGTTCTGCATATGTTCCAAGAGGCTGGCCATGAAATAAATCTTCTGAACTGAGATAGGGTTGGAAGGAATTTTTCTTACCCCCTTCCCATCTATTTTAATGAGAAAATTACAGTTTCTGAATAGTAAGGCTAAAATCAAAATATTTTAAAAATTTACATAGCCTTATATTTTCCTACTACATAGCTATTGGTCAGTTTATAACTCTTTTCCTCCTCCTAAATATTTTTTTCCTCTGTGCTTGGTCAAATAAACTGTGAATTTTGGGAAAAAATCTAGCATGTTCCACCACCAAGCTATCCCATGGCATTTTTAAGCTACCACTTTTTTAGTTATTATGGTATGTCAATCGTTTTCACCAGATGAGGTACAAAGTCAAATGAAGTTGATGAAGAGAAATCCACTGATTCGAAGTAATCATTTTGTCTAGTGTTAACGGCTTTTTAGTTAGGTAAGGTAACCTGGGAATAAAATACTGGAAGGGTGCCTTAAAACCATGTATATGATCATTCTCTGTGACGTGTATCTTCCTTCCATACAGACCACACTTTCATTGAACTTCGTGTTTATGGAGGATGCTAAATCTGTGTAAATAGTGGTTCTACTGTTTGTGATTGAAGGTCAAGTTTTGATTCAATCCAGCTGTGTGTAAGCTTGGTTCAGTTTTGAGAAAATGGATAATTGTGAGAAACAGCTGTGAGAAAGTCCATAGGAAAGAACCATAAAAGGTTAACAAGATTAAAATCCAGAAAGAGTTAGGATAATTGAGATACAGCAGTCATCAGCTCGGAGATTAGAGACAAAAAGTACTGATGTGAAAATGTATAAAATTCTAAGGAAAAAAAAAAGTAGAAAGATGATGATTTAGCAATATCAAGGATCAGCCCCTTCCAAGAAGCGAGAGAGGCCACCCTTCCCCCTCTGACTAGTGACTGTCTACCAGCAAAGACACATTAAGTAAATCCTAGATAGCATCTTAAATAGAAAGCATATTAAGTGTTAAGAGATTATTAGTCTTGGCCATCTACTGAATATATTTAGAGAAAAAAAATAATTGGTTTGTATTCTTAAATTATGTGTAACATTCTTGCAGAGTCAGTCTCTTTGCAACTTGGAAAAGGTGATGGTATTGTGACCCAGAGAGAAGAAGTTATAAGGCTATTAGAGCTGATAGCACAAACACGCAAAATACTGACATTCTACATCTGTAAAAACTGCTAAAAGATTATATTGTTCGAACACTTTAATACATTAAACAATCCAGAGTTCTTCAATGACAGATTAAACAATTTTGTGTGATTTATTGAAACACTTCTATCAATTTGTCAGTGTCTGCCTTAATCCTTTGGATGTATAGTAGTTTATATTTTTTCATTCAAGGTTATACGGTCAATTCATTCAAGACAAATGAATTGCCCACCTTTTTTTTTTTTCAATATCTAGCTTAAAATGCAATTGTTTTTAATGATGAACTTGACCTTGGTAGCTTCTTCCAAATAAAATTAATCTTTGATGGTAATATTCTGCACATGCTGTATCATGTCAAGAACTATAAATGTTCCATTGCTATTTTTATGTTACTTTATAGCTGTAGAAGGACTAGAAATTTCTTAGCCCTTTTACATTGTCATTGTTATTATGTATTTCACATAGTGAATAAATGAACTGTTGCCACAGAAAGTATTTTATGAAAAAAACCAAAAAACCAAAAAAACAAAAACCAAAAAAACCCCAAAAAAACAAACCAAACCAAACCAAACCAAACCAAACAAAGCAAAACAAAACAAAACCAAAAAAACCCCACAAAACCAACCAAACAAACCAAAAAAAAAATCACCACCTTTTCAGGAAGTGTGAAAGGCCGTAGCTCTGCTATTACCTGAATCCCAGAACAAGAAAATATGAGCTATTTTGTGCTTTTGGCACCATTCAGAGAATGCTGTTGCTGTGAACTGCAGTTTAGTTTGCTCTACACAACAAAATAAAGAGTATGTACTTGAGGTCCTGCAGTCTCTTACTGCCCTGCATCACATGCACTGCTTGAGGAACAAGAATACAATTAAAAAAAAAAAAACCAAACTGTAATGAAAAAATGAAAAATAATAAGAGAAAGTAGGGATTGCAATGGTCACTAATCTTAGTATTAAAAAGGGATGATCATAAAATGTTCTAGCATAAGTATTTTCAGGCTGTCCTTATTTCTCAAATTAAGAAGTGTGTTTCTTTTCTTATAAATGTGGACATCAAATGAGGTACAGAAGTTAATGATCATGTTAAACTAATTTCCCTAACTGAAAACATACATAATAACAAGAACAGATGGCAAGTTTATGCTAGGAAGGAAGGAAGGAAGGAAGGAAGGAGGAGGAGGAGAAGGAGGAGAAAGAGGAGGAGAAGGAGAAGAAGGAGAAGGAGAAGGAGAAGGAGAAGGAGAAGGAGAAGGAGAAGGAGAAGGAGAAGGAGAAGGAGAAGGAGCAGACAGACAAATGTCTGTCATCCAGGACTTCATATTGGCTAGTGCGTATATTGAACTAAAACGCTATTGTAGCATCCATGGAAGTGTATATATTTTACTGGGCATCATTTGAAGAAATATGTGTGCCAAGAGCACACTACTCATCCTCCTAAAAAACAGATTAAGACAAATGGTCAATGATTGACCTACTATTAGTATGTATGCATCCCATGGCAATATGTCAAGAAGATGAAAATGGTTTCCAATTCTTTTATCAGGATTACATTATTACTGTATAAAATTGCAGGCATAGATCTACAAGAATCAGTTCAGCCAGTGGCCAAGTGTCTGAATTATAAAAAGAGTTTATATGACAATCAACAAGCATTCACAAGTACAGCTAATATGGGGAAAATTTTCAATTGCTTCTTCTATACAGCACACATGAAAAGATGTGTGAAATGTAATTATGAATGCTGATTGGTAAAAAAAAAATGCTGATTGGTAAAAAAAGAAATTTGAACCTGCATGCAGGAATGTCATCCTTAAAAAGTGGGTTGTACTAACTGCTCAGAAATACTAGAGAGAGATCAGAATTATTTTATTACAATAGTAATTATTTTAAAACTGACCAGACAAAATGCAATAAAGTGAAAATAACTGGGCCATAACACTGATTAATAGGTAGCTATTACATTGAAAAGGCACAATCTTCATAAATAGTCATGAAAGGCAATGACAAGGGTTATGATCAGACACACTTTTGGTGTCTCTATTAGCTCTATTTTATCAAATAATATCAATTACTAAAAACTGTTCTTGATGCATAACTTAAGTGAGAATTCCAAAAGGAGATGAATGATCATGTTTGTTTAAAAATATGAGCTTTGCAACAGATCTTTTGTAATCAGCTTAGCATATATCAATCTTATAAAATCTATGATTAAGGATATACTCTTGTAGACCATTCAAGTAATAATAATAAACAAAAAGTTGTCTCAAAAGAAATGTGACGTATAAGCATTTAACTGGACTAACCTATTTTTTAACCTTCTGCAAGCCAAGAGAATCCTGATACCGTAATTCTGCAAACACTTTCACTTATTTGTTTATATCAAAATAGGAAATGCATATATATGCTTAACAATTTAAGCACCACTTTGCTATAATTTCTAAAGTGTTAAAAAAATTGTGATTCTAACGTACCAAACTCTAAAACCTGGTTAAATATTGTATTATATCTATGTGAATTCCACAAATATTTTTTGAATTTTTAACTGATATCTCCTGACCATTGATCTATTCCAGATATCGTAGTAGAACATATATACTGGGCTAGCTATTAGGCTGGTCAGGAATATCCTAGCAATTTTTTCTTTACAAAGTGTTGATTCAGCAAAACCAATTTTGTTTGAGAAGCATCATATTAATTTTGAATGTTGCTTTGATCACAAATATTTCCTAATTTGTCTTCCTCATACATTCACAGGCAAATCACATATACAAATCATGGTCATGTTTGTTTCTTAGGAATTCAGTCTTCTATTGTTTGAAAATATTTTCTGACACTTTTCTGTTTGACTACAGTTCATCACATGCTTGACTTTCACATAAAGCTATATGCTTTCTTGCATATATGTTCTTGGACGTAACAGGAGGGAGAAGACAACAGGGAGGTGTATTGACAGTTCATCAAAAGGCAAAATTGCCTTTGAATATGTCTTTGTAAAGAGTATAGAGACACAGAGAACAGGCTTTCTACTGCAAGTGCTTTGCTTGCAACAGGAGGAGGACAGCTCCTGTGAATAAAGAAGTCCAGCTGTGGGGACCCTCTGAGTCAGGAGCATCATGTATGGGGCATTGATGAGCTGCCACAGTTATTGAATAGAATCTTCAGCCAAAAAACAGGGAACTGCTAAAGCCTGGGAACAGGAGTGATGGATAATGCCTCCAGAGAACTAAATAGGTAAAGGATGAACATCACAAAAGATAAAAAATTCCACAGAACTGAAAAGGATAAAAGCTGTTGTCTTCGTCATGATGGAAGGATGAGAGACCATCCTTCTTGGATTGTGTTCTAGACACCATGGCTTAACAAGATACACTTGTACCTTACATCCCTAACTCCTTTAAAGTTTTTCTTGTATGCAACTCCACCTTCTCCTCTCAAAGTGAAGCAATAGCAAGGACTTAGACTTGTTCAAATACCTGTTTTCTTAAAGGAAAGGAAAGGACCTGAAGTGGGTCTGTCATCAGTTCATTTAAAATGTCTTCCCAGAATTGCTGCTGCAGCTACTGAACTGATTGTAACACTCTCCCACTATGTCATCTAGCACATTGTCCAAACTCCTAGCTGGGAGATGGGTTGGTCATCAGGTACCGGACAACCATTCAGAAAACTACAAGGAGGAAGAGTAATGAGGCTCAGATACTGCAGAGATGGGGACAATAATTTGTTACTCCCTCTTTGAAACAGATAAAAGATCGGTATGGTTCTTCATACAAGGGCCCAGAGTTGGGGAAGGAAAAGTTTATGAGATAACTTTTCTTTAGAAAGTTGTGAACCGTCTGTGTAGTATAGTCATTTGGCACCAGGTAAACTGTATCTTACCCCCTAAAGTTTCCTTCCCATCTTCCCAAAAAATCCAAAGCAAATGAAAAAATCAAACTGAATCAAACCAAGCAAATAAACAAACTAGAAGAATATTAGGAATCTGAGCAACAACTTCCTCAATCTATTGATTCACAGATATTTTACTGTACTGACCTACTGATATAGTAATTATCAAGGGTTTAATTTCCAGCAGAAAAACATTGCAGTTAGACATTGTCAACATTTAGCATTGCAAAGCTAACACTTATCAACCAGAATATTTCTTATATATATCTACAGTCCCTAGGTTACCATAGGTTCCTGTGATACAGTCAGCAGGATCTATCAAAGAAGTGACATCAATAAAACCACAAATGCATGAGGTGGTACTGACTTAAATTCCCATCACATTGTTTTCAGACATTCACTGTGAAAACTGAAAGTATTTGAATAAAGTCAGATTTTTAAAGCCTGAAATAGGATGCAGGAGAGGAATTGGATCATTATGACACTCATAAGATATTAAGATTCCAAATCCCACTGAATGAAACTGGTGTGTTTATTTCAGCACTTTGGTATATGTGATATCATTTTGTAAAAACATGTTACAGTTTCCTGATATAGTTTTATTAATATTGAAAAAGTATTTTTATGTAATAATGATTTTAATACTAAATGAACATTAAATATTTAGAATAATTATTCTAAGAATTCAATTACCATAAATGTTTACTAAAGCGTAAATATTTGAAAAAAACATGGTTTGGGTTCATTAATAAAATATTCTTTTTTTGGAGTGCAATATTTATAGAATTATTTATATAACAAATATGGATTACTTTGAAATTTTAACAGGTACATGCTATATGGAGTCTCTTAGAAGACATGTCTGATTACCATGACTGAGATGGCAGATGTTACTCTTCATTTTCAAAAACCATCTCAGATTTTTCTTACCTTCTCATTCAAATCTCTTGTTGAAAGACCTGCTGAGTAAGCTTTCTATTTGGCTTTGAAAATTAAACCTACTTTTTTTTTGCAAGCATATTTATTCTGAAGACAAATGGATCTAGGTGAACATTGACATATTTCATGACCTGTTTCATATTTGATGTAAAAATCTCTAACATAAGTGCTGGTAATGTCTGCAAGATTATTTCCATTGGTAACTATGGTTGTTAAAGCAGGTGTCTTGCACAAGATATTGTAGGTGTAATGTTTCACTCTTTTTCAGGTCTCTAGAGACTGACATTTATAATATGCCCATTCTTGGTGATCTATTTTCAATTTCATTTGCATTTTGTTTTTACTTTTCTGAACTCATACGTTTTTTTCAAAATTTGCCCTTCTCCCAATCTGATTTTAAAAAATTATTATCATTTCAAAGAATGTTTGAATTGCGTTTGAGAAGCAAATAGGTAAATAGATAACTGTTTCATGATGGTTTATTTCATGATGGTTTATGTCCTTTGTTCACTGTTAGTTTAGCTAAACAGAATCCCACCATAAAATAATATTGATAGGTTTAATGTTTCAGCATTTAAGAATAGTAGACTAAAACTGTTATATTAAGCATTGTTTATAATTTGGGTGATGATTACACATAGACAAAATGCACAGAGCAAGGATACGATGTAGCCCTATAGTCACAACAGTAAAACACAGTCTTGTCACTGTGGATTTATTTGTAAACATTGCACTAATTATGAAAATATTCCCATGAAACTAAATTGACATCCTTATCGAGTTTTCATATAATTTCTCTACTTGTTGCATGGGCAGCTTGTTTAAAAGCAAGCAAACAAAGCTGATTTATTTGGTCCTTTTAATAAAGTAACTCTCACGTGGGGAATCTCAGAAACAGGACAGTTAGTCACTGTCCAGATGGAAATGGGAGTCTCTGTTGCAAGACTCTGTAACAGCAACTTCAGCTGGATCAGGTCTGACTCTTCTGCTGAAGTCTCACAATGCAGCTGGCCCATAGTGCTTTGTGACCACCTCATCACATATATGATCCCTTGTCATGGATTTTCTTAATGTACATGTAAAACATCTCCTAACTTTATTATGCATGTACAAAAGACTGTCCTATGTGACCACTGTGCATCTCCAGAAAGTTTTCCCCATTTCCTCATTTTCCCCAACCTGTCTATTTTTTCATATATGAAGATGTGTGGCTGGGGAAGTTCCCACCCAAAGAACTAATTTTCCTCAGGAATATTCAGGTTTTAGTTCTAAACTATTCATTTGGAATATTATCCATTAACTTTTTTTTTTTTTAACAGATTTAATAGTCTACAGCTATAAATTAGCTGGAAAGTATACACACACAAGTATGAATGCCTCTTCTCAGTGTGCTTTCAAGGCTGAGGGACATCTCTCTCCTCAACTACCTGCAGGATCTACTTGATCTCAAAGTATTTCCACATTCAGCTATTCACTATTTTTTTAAAACAAGGAAACAAAGAAGTCGAACACATAGAGGACCATATAATAGTAATGTGATTCTCTATATTGAGAAAGAACATTTTTCCTTGGGGTGATGGGTTTTCAGTATATACATTATCAATTAGCTTTTTCCCCCTACTGTAAACTATGCATGTATATCTGATAAAAATCCCTAATTTGAGTCTTCTAGCAAAATTTAAGATAAAAATATTAATGATATCAAGAAAATAAGCATGACATGCTGACATGAAATAATGTATACATTAAATATCACAGAAGACACCAGACTAGAATAGTAATATCCAAAAGTCAAACCAGAAAGGAATGCTAAAACTTCCTAGCTTTTTTTTTTTTACAAATACATATTACATATTTACACTTCTGCTACGTTCTACCCCATTCTAAAAAATAATGTCTTGGAAGACCATATGGATAGCTAAAACTGACACTACATGTAAATACTCTTATGTTTCAGAAAAGTTCTGTTCCAGTTATACAAACTGTTAAAATATTTGGAGGGTTTTTTTTTTTTCTTACTCGTACGTGGAGCTTTGAAAGTGTGTGTGTTTATGGATGTATATATATATTTCAATTGAATTTTTTCCTTAAAATTGAACTTTTTCCTCAATTTAAAATGGGATCTTTTCTTATAGATAAAACATTTATCATGGATTTATTGTAATAAAATTTACTGGTTTTCTAAAAGGTGTTTTTACATATTTTCTATCTTTCTTAATCATTACAGTTACATTATAGAGTTCCTATTCAATTATCAGGTTGATAGCAAAGCTGTGTATAGCTTAGTCTAGGGTTTATTGATTGTTTTATAAATTATTTGCCTTTGGAAAAGTTGTTGGAGATAAAAAACAGATAAAAGATGTTTTTATAAAATACAGCAGCCATGAACTCACACAATGACACTCATTTTTTTTAATACATGTAAAATAGAAAATCATGGAGATTTAAAACCTTGCCTTTGCAATCGAACTTGACAAAAACAGTAACAAACAACAGAGATCCTTAAAATATCTATCTCATAAGAATATTTTTGAGCATTTACAACTGTATTTTACAAAATCTGAAGAAAGCTAATGCAAGTGCTAAGTTGTCTCAGAGGCCATAAGAAGTCCTTATCATCCTGTTTCAAAATCTCTTCATCATCCAGTGTAAGCTTTTCCTTTTTATTCTATAAATATTTTCCAGTATTAAAACCAAACAAATAACATTCTCACTTCCATTTCATGAAATAACATATTTTAGCAGACATACTAGTTTCCTTGTTCATCTCCTTATGACATAATAATTAAAAGTTTATTGTTACACCATAATAAATCATTTGGTCTAATATATTTTCTTCCACTACCACCTTTGTTTCATAGAAGTTGTCACTCTCCAATGTGGATTGATAATCTTTTCTGCTACATCATAACTTGCAGGGAAGAACTCGATAATATTCCCTTGTCACTGACATTGGCTCAGATATTCTTAAGTACATTTCTACTATTTGTTACCCTCTTTTGACATTGACTGAAAGATTAGCACTATGGGGCAGAGGTTAAATCCAAGTGAATACTGTGAGTCAAAAGGAATACAATGTAGGTGCTTTCTGTGGCCTGAGACTGCTGAAAACAGTAGTAATGAAGAAAACTGTTTTCAACAGCAAGGAGTGTCACCTAGAGGAGAGTCACACAGGTCAAAGGTGCAAGTACTTTCACCTTGACTCTTATTTGGAAAGGTTACTAAAAGTTCTGATTCTGCGTTGGTTTACATCCCGCAGACTTTTTCAGCCTCTCTTTTTGCCCTGGGCCTCTATGACCTTGCTGCAACATGGGTCAGTGGAAATGCTGAGGCCAGCTGACAGTGCAGTGAGTCTTGTCCAATCTCACTGAGAAGTGTGGTAGTCATTCATAACATGAGACCTTTTATTCTTTCTTCAAACTGAAGATTTTATGGTCTCTTAGGAAAATGGTTGCTGGTTTAGAGGAAGGTTCATAGCTCTGGAAGACAAAAGGGTCATTATCAGCCATGCAAGTCGAGGGGAGATTTCAGACCATGATCCATGCCAGATTCATGCCAATTGTTCTCAGCCAAACCTTCTACATAAGAAAACCTGTACACCTTAATTCTGTATCATTTGGTTCTAGGAAAAACAAAATAAAACCAAACAAACCAGGAGGCAGACAGCAATCTTATATGAATGCATTGAAGTTTTCTACTGGCAAAACAATGTAAAATTCTTAACTGGAAAATAAGATAACAAAAGCTAATGGAATAAAAACCCCATAACTTTTATAAAAATTTCTAAAACTTTGAAAAGTATTGACAATTCATTCTGAGAACAAGAGTTTTAAATCTACAGAGGCTAAAAATGCAAAGAGATAATATCTAGATTTTGTTTGCCTTCTAGTCCTCTGGGCAGTCAACCTTTGAACTATAGCCATTCAGTTCCTGTGTTAGCCTAAAAGCACAGCTTTTAGACATAGAGAATATCATTCTGAATATTATTTTTCTTTCTTTTTCCTTTTTTTCCCCATTTTTATACCGTTGAATAATCCCATGAAGCCATGTTAGTATTAGGATTTTCTATAGCTCTCATCAGCTGAATATCAGGATGCCTATTGTCACAGTTCAGTATATATTCCAAATATGAAAGTGCTCAGCTCTGAATAGAAGTGTCACCGTAAAGGAAAATCAGAGTGCTTTGGGAAAGACTTTGTTCAATAATCACTGCTTCTGACTGCAATCTGTGAAATATTTTTTTTACAAAACTTGCAGAATAAAGCCAAGCACAGATGTTTCTTCTTTTTTCTTTTTTTTTTTTTCCCTAGTACCATTTCTCTGATTTTGTTATCCTTGTTGCCCCTACATGACATACAAAATTTGGAAAGGTTTTTAGTAACTGTTTATGGAAGAATGAAAGAAGAATGATTTAAAGAAGTCAGTTCCTCACTTGGATGCATAAAATAAAATGTGGTCATAAAAAAGGCAAATTGTTATTATAAATGAGTCCTACGTATGTGAATTTGGAATAGCAATATCTAAAGAGCTGAATCATTATTAAAGATAATTATCTCAAAGTTATGGTATAGTAAGTATATCACAGCTATGTTCAGGTAAACAAAATATTATTTTTCAGAACTTCTAAATGAGAATAGGCAGAAAAGGATGAAGATTAAATTAAGTAGCATTTCTCCCTCATAAACATGAATAAACACCAGGCATATAATGACAATTTGTCCATATCTAAGAACTCTGTTGGATAGTATTATTAAAAATGTTAAGCTAACACTAAATGCATTCAAAGCTAAGGGAAAAGCTCTGATTTATGCTTTAACTAGCATAGGAAAAGACTGTATACATTTTCTAATTACCTATAGATATTAAATGTTAGACAATTAGCTTTGCTCTTTAATAAACTCTTTGCTGTCGAGAAATTTTATCACAGAATTAAAACATTTTCAAATGAAGAAAATACTGTGTATTAAAAGTTGCTTTAATAAAAAGATACGGGAAGAATCAGTGCCTTACAACTAAATTAAACAAACTAAAAGCAGAAATAGGCACATTTTTAACAGTGAAATAATTAATTGTTGTAATTAACTCCAAAGAAGAATAATAAATTCTGTCCATCTTAGATTTTTCACATCAGATCTATTCCGGAAGAGAGGCTTAGATGAATATATGTTGCTAGGCTTAACCCAGGAAAAAAATTATCTGAACTATACAGAAGATCAAACTATATTTTCTAATTCTTTCTTCTGGAATTAAAATTTATATTTCTTTAAGACTAAGTTTGGATGCATTAACAATAGTAATTGTCTTCAAGAAAGTAATAATCTATTCTAGATTGTAAATCCTCAAGTATTTTCTAAGTAAAAATACGTTAATCATTGAATATTGCATTGTATTAATGACTTGATATTTAAAAACACAATGCAATTCTAAAAAGAGAAATATTAATTTGAGTTAGTTACCGAACAAATAGTGTTCTTTTCCTAAGCCATATCTGTTTTTCTAAAATAGAACAGTAATACAAATATTTGATGATGAACATAATAACAGAAAGCTACAGTCACTGGAATCTGGTTAAACTTTTTAAAGAGATAGCAGATTTGATTACAGCAGTTTCCAGAGATGTAAACCGAAAATTCCTCACATTTCCAGAATATAAATATTTGTATGCTTTAATAAGTTTTAAATCCTCTATTAAGTTCACCATTATTTCACAAAGTAACAACCTCCTTTATATGTCCAAAGAAGGGCATTACTTTTTTTTTCCTCTCCTTTCTTATTATTTCCTCAGATGTATCTAGTAAAACATTCCTGAAAGAAAAGATATGTTTGTTTTCCTAGATTATTCTTCTTCTCTTATTTCAGGAATGGAAATACTGTAGTTTTGCTTTAGTGCTAGTCAATTCCAGCATCAAGTAGGGTAAGATTCAGTAGTAAAGAACTCAAGCTCTCCACAATTCCAGCAGGGGAAATTCTAGTTCAGATTTCACATTTTGCTCTGTTTCATGTAGAAGATTCAAAAGATATCTTTGCTTGCCTTTACAATAGCAGGAATATTATTTTTTTTTACTATTGCATCAATTAAAAGGCATGAAATTCGTATCTAATTAAATAAATACATTGTAGACTACTGTTTGTTGGCATCAGATATTTCCAAATCCTCATCTTCACCTGACCTTGCCTTAACTCTCTGAGGAAATAGTAATCATCCTCAAGAGAAGAACAAACTGTAAAACCCGCATTTTCTTAGTGACTGACATTTTTTTTGTGTATGTATTTCTTGTCTAACCTTCAATAAGCAACTTTGGGTGTTCATGAATTGTCAATTATTGCTGCAGACCTTTTGGCTACTATAAAGTTGTAAAATAGCTCATGATTCAGCAACAACAGCTGAAATCAAAGAGTAATGTCCTCACTAACTATATTTCTGCTAAGCAAACCTTGTGCTTATGATGACACTGTATTTGACAGTAGAAAATCACTTTAAAAATCAATTGAAAAAGAGAGATCAACCACTATACCATCAGTGAATATGTCTTACTTTAGTTTTAAGTGCATACTAATGATTCTTCATTGTGATGTGCTGAACTTGGAGGAACTGAATAGTTTAGATCAATGATCTACCTGGAAGGATTGTATACTGAAACAGAAGTTCGAGAAGTGGGTCCATGCAAACCTCATGAGGTTCAACAAGGCCAAGTGCAAGGTCCTGCAGAGGGATCAGGACAACCCCTGGTTTCAATACAGGCTGGGAGACGAAGGGATTGAGAGCAGCCCTGCGGAGATGGCCTTGGGGGTACTGGTGGACAAAAGACTGGACATGAACCAGCAATGTATGCTTGCAGCCCAGTAGGCCAATCATATCTGTATGAAAAGGAGCATGGCCAGCAGGTTGAGGGAGGTGTTTCTGCCCCTCTGCTCTGGTGACACCCCATCTGGAATGCGGTGTTCAGGTCTGGAGCCCTCAGTACAGGAAAGACATGGACCTGTTGGAGAAGATCCAGAGAAGGGCCACCAAGATGATGAGAGGGATGGAACACCTCTGCTATGAGGACAAACTGAGAGAACTGGGGTTGTTCAGCCCAGAGAAGAGAAGGCTCCAGGGAGACCTTATTGCAGCCTTTCAGTACTTAAAAGGGGCCTACAAGAAAGATAGGGACAGACTTCTTAGTAGGGCCTGTTATGATAGGGCAAGGGGTAATGGTTTGAAACTAGAAGAGGGGAGATTCATGTTAGACATGAGGAAGACATCTTTTACAATGAGGGTGGTAAACTACTTTAACAGGTTGCCCAGAGATGTGGTAGGTGCCCCATCCCTGGAAACATTCAAGGCCAGGCTGGACAGGGCTCAGAGCAACCTGGTGTAGTTGAAGATGTCTCTGCCCATTGCAGTGGGGTTGGACTAGATGATCTTTGAAGGTCCCTTCCAACCCAAACTATTCTATGATTCTATGATTGTGTGACTGAAGACTAGCAAATATACTATATGCATTTAAGAAAAACAGGGGGAAAGAAGTGATAGAGGCAAACAGAAGTCCATTCATTTGACTTATATATATATGAGAGTTACTAGGAAATAAATTAAGAAAATATGAAGTTCAGGCATGGAAGTGACTGGAAAAGGTTAGAAAATACAGATAAAATGTAACTTTTTACCAGTTTACTGAAAAAGAGAAAGAATTGAGTCTTTTCCTGTGCATTTTTGACCCTTACTTTTCCTCCTTTTTATTGTGGATGAGATCATAAACATAGAACAAGAAGAAATTAACAGGGCTCCTCCTCATTTTTCCCCCATCCTTCCATGACATAACTCTTCAAACTACAGGAAATCTACAGTGAAAGATTTCTAATGGAAAATACTTCTTGTTGAAACATAATTTTTTTAGGAATGATTTGGTTTGAAGAGTTTTCAAATACCTGGCTCAAGGCCGTTGTTCCGATGATGAAGTCTACATCTGGAGGTCTTAGAATTTCCACTCTTACACAGAGGGAATTTGGAAGCGTTTACAGGACAATTCTAGGCAGGCTAGGTCCCCAGCTGTGCAGATTTGGGAAATTTGTATTGTGTATACTCTTTTCCAACCAAGGAGACCCATGAACCTGAGTCACCTTTCCCTCAACCCATACCACTGGGCAGGACGTGAAACAGATGGACCTCCAGTGTTTCAGTTTGTGCCCCATGCCTCTTGTCCTGTCACTTGGAACCCCTGAGAAGAGCCTGGGTCCATCTTCTTTGCAACTGCTTTTCCCATTTTATATACATTCATAAGGCATGTTTATTTAGCCCACAGAAATTGGACCGGGTATTTGATCTACTCACTCATTCTTGAGGCTTGGTTGTATTATAATTTGGATGCAATGTGTGTTTATGTGTCTGTCAGTGTGCATCTATGAGTATGAACAATGGAGGAATCAAAGTGAATGTTGATAAATTAGGAGACAGAAAATTCGTCTTTGTAACATGGCAATTAACTTGAAACATGAAAAGGACAATTCAGTGTATTTTCTCACACAAAGACACTCGTTCTGGGAAGCTAGTCTACAAAACTTAGCCAGAATATCCAGAATAATCACTCCTACAAGGCCTTGACCACTGTAGCAGATACCTTATCAGACCTCTTCAGCACACAAACAAGTACTTAAGCTTATACATGTGCAAGTGGTTTTACAACATAGCATGCTCTTCAGTTAAGCATGTATTTGAATAGTTTGTTGAAGTATGTTCCAAGGGTTAGATACAGAATTATTCAGGTTCTGAATACCGTTTACTGATGGAAAACACAGTTTAGATTTTTTTAGGTGTCTTATTCCAAAACTGTCATCCACAAAAGCTATCCAACTGCTTTAATTTGGTATAGGAAATCAGCTTATACCTAAACCCATCTGAGATGCATAAAATTGAAAGCCTGAAAGGAAGGTGGTCTGCTGAGCTTTCATTTGAACAGATCTAACATACAGCAAATCAACAATTATTTCAGCAGAACTTAGAGTAGCCACTGCAATAGGGTAGCAGATTGTTTTGCTGTTAAATTCCCTGCTAGGTTTCTGAGAATTGTTCTGATAACTTGCCTGGAAACTGAACAGGAAGCTTCAAACTTTTAAAACAAAATTTTTATATTAATATTTGATTTAATTAAGAATATTTTAAGACAAAAAGCCATTCCCTTGAAGTGAGACTCTTTACGTCTCCAGCTGGTGTAGTCCAAGAGAGGTATTAGAAGACTCTGGAGGTAGGTCAGTAGAAAGTTTTGTGGTTACGAAATAGTTCCATCAAAGTACTGGTGTGAGTTGGGATATAAGACAATTCAGTAACAGGACCTGTTTTGTTTAGTGCCTCCTTCTTCTGAGAAAACAAAACAAAACAAAAAACTCAGAAATTTTATGGTAGACTTTATGTTCTTACAGAGATTGAACAAACAGCATTTATATATAATCTCTTTGTTTGGTGGTAATATTAATATTGAAAGAAAATGAATAAATGTGCATATCTATGTCCATGCACAAAAACAAACAAGCAAACAAACATAAAATCCTTCATCCTGTTTCTTTATTTAATGAATTCAGGTCCAAATTCCCTTTTTTGTCTCTCTTTCACAGAATCACAGAATCACAGAATGTTAGGGATTGGAAGGGACCTCAAAAGATCATCTAGTCCAATCCCCCTGCCAGAGCAGGAAAACTTAGGTGAGGTTACACAGGAAGGCGTCCAGGCGGGTTTTGAATGTCTCCAGAGAAGGAGAATCCACAACCCCCCTGGGCAGCCTGTTCCAGTGTTCCGTCACCCTCACTGAGAAGAAGTTTCTTCTCACATTTAAGTGGAACCTCTTGTGTTCCAGCTTGGACCCATTACCCCTTGTCTTACTGTTGGTTGTCACCGAGAAGAGCCTAGCTCCATCCTCGTGACACCCACCCTTTATATATTTATAAACATTAATGAGGTCACCCCTCAGTCTCCTCTTCTCCAAGCTAAAGAGACCCAGCTCCCTCAGCCTTTCCTCATAAGGGAGATGCTCCACTCCCTTAATCATCTTTGTGGCCCTGCGCTGGACTCTCTCCAGCAGTTCCCTGTCCTTCTTGAACTGAGGGGCCCAGAACTGGACACAATATTCCAGATGAGGTCTCACCAGGGCAGAGTAGAGGGGAAGGAGAACCTCTCTGGACCTACTAACCACCCCCCTTCTAATACACCCCAGGATGCCATTGGCCTTCTTGTTCTCTTTCCAAGAGAACAATCCTTTTCAAATTAAAATAAAGTTGTTTCTCATATCACTGTGGGTAGCATCAGGCCTCAGGTGCTTAAGTGAAAGAATTTTTTACTGTTAGAGTGGTGATTCCACAGTGAAGTATTTATGCCAGCTGCTCTATAAAGAAACTTCTCGTCTTCGAACCACAGATGAGGATGCACATATTTGATATCTGACGTCACTGTGTTCCTACTTTGGATGCACAATACAGAAAAAATAGGCACAAGCTCTGCAAGAGAATCTTCATGGAGTAACTAGAAGAAAACATGGATTGCAATTAGAAAATATATTGAGAATTTTTACTTGTAAATCAAATAAACATTTGTTTTGTCACCTCCGCAGGATTATTTTGACAAAACAAGGTATAAGATCTGCTCTGTGTATGGTAATATTATATCAGGAGGTAGCACAACACATAGCAGAAGACAGGCAATCTCACTGGATGTCTGAAAAATGCCTCTGTCTCCTGTCATTCTACTGACATTCCTACAGTAAAGCTTCTATTAATTCTATATTTTGAATTCTTGATGCTCTCAGCAAGAAGGTAAAATTTTAGGGTTACAAAAGTTCAACATTCACACTCATTATAATTTTGATTTTTTTAATAGATATATTCAAATAACTCAACCAAAATTGTGTGTTCTTACAGACCTGACAAAAAGCCTCATATGCATGTGACACATGCAAAGCTGTTTCACCTTTCTATATGAAAACAAATCAATCAGACAAAAAGGAAGAATCAGTTCTGCTACCATTTGTTTTGTGGAATTAGTCCAAAGAAACTCATGAAATAAATATTTCGTATTGTGTTCTTTAATTTAATTTATGTTTTTGAATACTGTTATAAATGTCTTTTAAGACGAAAGCTACATAACAGCCATTGCTTTCCTCATGAGGTTTAATGATCATCCTTGACTTCATATTTCTCTCTACCATAGAAAAAAAAGGATTCTTTCCTTTTATTTATATTTTTTCCAACTCAGCTCTTAAAAGTATAGTCTGATGACTGATCCATTTAAACACCTTAGAAATGCTTTTTTGTTTGTGTAGTCACAGAGAAAATGATAAAAATGGTTTTGTAATAAATTGTGCTCTTACTGTGAATCTCCAGCCATTCAAGTAGGAAAGTATCCACAACCACAATAAAGGGATAACAGTCTGTGTGTCTGAAAAACATATATTAAAAAAGTTTGCATTAAAAAGCAGATCCTTTTGTAACAACAAAATGCTGAAAAACTTAACGAAGATTACCAAAATATTTTTATTTGATTTTTAGAGAATACTCATTTTCCCAAATGGGTATTGTATATGTAGGTGGCATATAAGCTATTAAATTTGCAAACCTACCTAATGCTCTGATGTAAAAGTCTGTACAAATTTTGACTATTCATATTAGAGGTCCTTCACAGATTTGTCTTGTTGCACAGATTTCATTATTTATACCATGCAGAACTGAAGGATAATTTCATGAGAGACCCCTTAGGCAGCATCAATCTGAAACAGTACGTTTGCATCATGCTGTGACATACCATAAGGGATTGCGAGCTCTGGTCCCAAAAGCAGGATAGTCATTGGAGAGTGACACTGTGCCTGGACTAATCAGCTCTGTTTCTCAGCATACTTAATTAAAATAGACATATTCCAAAAATTACACAGATACACTGCTGTGTTTCTGGAGGTGATATTTCTGTATCATAGTCCATAATACAGTGTGAGTATGACCTTTTTTAATGTAGAATTTGCATAGCGTTTAGGTACCTCCACCTGAAACTTGTTCACCTCCTGTGTCAGCTTCAGAGTCATGGAAATTTGTAGCCTTAAATTGTCAATAGCTGACTGAAGTACATTTTCAATAATTGTTTCACATTTAATAAATTTGAATTATATCATTACTGATGTAACAAGGATACAAAAGGCTGACATCCTTCTACTCAAAATCCTTGATTATGTGTTTGCAAAGTGTGCCTTACTGTCTCACAGAAGCAGGCACTTTCCCAAGCACAATGATAATTGTTCTGGCAGTAGCTGCTGCATTTTCCATTAGGAGGGTGTGTTTTCTTTTCTTGTGATAGCATCATTGGACAACTTACCCAGAAAACACGTGAGTTGTCCAAAGATTTTGTCTCCCATTCACCCATAAATTAACATTTATATCTTTTTTTGCTCAAAGATATTTTAATGATTCTCAGGAGAACTATTTTATCAGGGAATAGGAGGAGTGGGCTATGTCGCAGCCTACCCAAGCGAGTGGAGCAGGGCAGGCTCAGGAGTGGCAGCTAAGGTCAGCCAAGAATCCAGATCGCCAGAGAAGTTCATAGAGATGGAGAATGTTACGATGTGAAGCTGGGACAGGAATTCCACAAATAAGAGAGAGCATCAGGCTTGGAGGTGGTTACCAGGGTTACCCACAGTGCCATGACCATCAGCAAGTCCATAATGATGGATCTGGTCTGAGGTCAAACCAGGTAGTCACATTTGCAGGTGGGATTCAGGGTCTGGATCAACAAAGGATGTGGGTCTCTGCTGGTGTAGCTGCAATGTAGCTCAAAGATGGATCAAAAGCAAGACTCCAAATGAAAAGCACATCCTGAAAGAAGGGAGATGGTGGGTGGGCCACTTCAGGTCTCTCACAACTCTTTGACTGTTGTGCAGCCCTTTGCAGCGCAGTAGAGTTTCAATATCAAAGCTCGCTCTGAGCCTAAGCAACTAATCCCCAGGAAGGCAGGTATATGCTCAGGGCACTGACAGATTTATTCTATGGGGAAAGTCAGGAGAATGCAGGCTCTGGTATGAAGGGCCACCCCCTGCCCTCCCAGAGAAGACGTGTCACTGTAGAATAGACTTAAAACAACAGAAAGTATGATTCTTGCATTAGAGCAAATGGACTAAAGTAGAGAAACAACACCAAAACCAAGGACCAGTGCAAGAATTATCTTTCAGGGAGAGCCAGTGAGAGCATTGGCAAGTAAACTACATATTCACGGTTTTGCTTTATCCTTTGAATCAGTAATCTTCATCACTTTCTTCTCCAGTACCATATCTTAAATAGAAGTAGCAGAAATTGATTGACCACTATGCCCTTAACTGTTTGTACAAATTTTGTGCCTCCGGAGACACAATAGCACCTGTTTTAAAACCTTTTACTTGTTTGATTAATAAATATTAACTTGTTGGTAATATACAATGTAAATCTATTTAAAAAAAATCACCAGCTGATCTCTGCTCTCTTTTACCCAGAAGCAGAGCTGGTGGTTGAACTTTGTAGGGATCAAGAGTAAATAAACAAGTGGCCATATTTAGGTGTCAAATACAACTGAATCTAGAAACTCAGGTAAAAAATATTATTTGAAAGCACTAAAAAAATGCTGTTTGTTGAATGATTTTCAATTTAATCTGCTGCTGTAAAATTTTGGCATGCAGGCATATTTGTAGGGGGCATCAGAACAGTTTGATGTGAACAATAATGTGCCCTGTTTCCCTGAAAATAAGACAAGGTCTTATAGTAATTTTTGCTACAAAACTTTTTTGCATGTATAGCTGCCTGGGCACTATTTAAATTGACTTTTTTATGATCTTTAACTAGGGCTTATTTTTGGAGTAGGGCTTATATTTCAAACATCCTCAAAAATACTGAAAAATCATACTAGGGCTTATTTTTAGGGTAGGTCTTATCTTCAAGGAAACAGGGTAGTTAGCAGTAGGGCTTTTGTACCTCAAAAACTTGGTCCTTAAATCCCTGGCTTTAGCAAGAAAAGAATAACATTTCCTAGTAAATGGTGTCATAACTTCGTGCATCAGGCAAAACCAAGGTATCCTCATTATTACTATTTTGGTTACTATTATTATTATTATTATTATTATTATTATTATTATTATTATTATTATTATTATTATGTCCTTTATTGAGCTGAATAATTCAGTATTCCGCATGTGCAGAACAGAGGATAGATTTCACTTTGCAAATCATAATACAGTAAATCAGTCATAGACTTTAAAGTAAAATATATCTTTCCAGTGTCTTAAACCTGGGTATGATTTATGCACGCATTTTTTAAAGCATATCATCTTTTAATTGTAATCCTTTTATTGTGACAAACAGCATATTTCAACTAAGGCATTATTCGTATGTTAAAACATGCTCTAGACAACTTCATCTTCTGCCAATAGCCCAATTATTCTATAGAGTCCTTCTGCCTCCAAGCACTAATTATATTAGTAAGAATTATTAAATATTAAAATTAACTACTAGAGTTTTCTAAGAACAGAGTAACCTCCTAAATGAGAACTTTTTATAAAATCCTAGGTAGCTAATAATTTTGAAGTTTGGAAATATATACTTTTTATAATATCCACAGGAGCTGATGTTCATATGTGTTATATTTCTATAGTCCTATCTTAAGGGCATCTGAAGTCAGTCAACAATGGTGGTACAATATATTATATATAATTACTATACACGCACCTTTCCAAAGGAAATGTGATACTTCACAGAAAGTATGATCCAAAGGAGGGTACAAATCAGTAACAGTCTTCCCTTTAAATTCAATGTGATTTTGATCAAGACCAAAATATATCTTAAATAAAATGCATGTAGTGCCTCACATGAGGTATAGGAAGTGGTAGAATATAGAGACTTGTCATGTTCAATGCCCCCACACAACAATGACACCTTAAAGGCAGACAAGTCTAGAGTACTGCAAATGACACTGGTTATCTTCCTTTTTTGAAAAAAAAAAAAATAAAGTGTAAAGAAACCCCAACTATCTTCTGAATTATCGTAATACTAGTTTCACCATGAAATGAAAAAATAAATAACTTGGTTTAGTTGACTCAGCTCTTCCTGAAAAAATTATTTTTGACATAAAAAGTCAAAACAATTTCTTTTTTTTCTAGTGCTTCTGCTTTTGTTTGTTTGTTTGTTTCTTGCCAAAGCTAAGCTACCACTTGGCTGTTTGAAACAGTCTCAGTAACACATTTTTTCACTTTTTCAAATGCATTGTCTAAAAGGACAATAAAAGTTAAAGGGTTTTAGGTCTTGAGCATTCATCTTGCAGTAGGAGAGGACAAATCCATTTAGTCCCTGATAGTTTATTTTATTCTTAAGGACTCTACATGAGGAACACACCAACCCTCTAACAATGAATGTATCATAATAAAGCTTTTTCTTGTATCTAACATGACTCTTCTATTCAACGACACAAACCTACTAGCCTTTGCCTTATCCACCAGACACATAAAGAACAAACCATAACTTTCACAGAACTCCTCTGTATACTTAAGGACTGTCATCATATGCCCTCTCAGTCTCCACTCCTTTAGGCTAATCAATGCACTTGAGTTTTTGAACCTCTATGTCAATTTTTTTGTGAAATCCATATCATGCTTTCTTATTACCAGAGGCAATCCAAACATAATCAAATCATAATTTGTAATAAATACTGTGTACTTAATCCTAAAGTTCTCAAGCACTAGTTAGATGTAAGTATAATTACTTTAGATTTATACAGGGAATGGGTCATGCATCATTTCAGTTACTTTCCAAATTCATATATCAATCTTTCACTTAAGCACAATTTCACAAGAACTGCAGCCTATACAAATTATTAAATCAGTTTATCTCTGCATGGTTTTATATAGCATGACACTTTTTAGAAAAGTTTCACCAATTTGTGTAAGTCTTGAACCACTTTCAGATCACCCCCATATTTCCTGCACCAATATCATCAAACAAATAAACCTCCTATAATTAAGATCGTAGTGCATTTTACATAATGTATTATGTGGGCATTTTTTCATTATCCAGAGTATCTTTTATTCTTTAGTATTCATTATTTCATTATTGAAGATATCTTTCCATTACTCAAACTGTTCCTTCCCAAAGGAAAGAGCAAAATTTAAACACACAGTGATGTAGAAAACAAACTAAAACATCATTAGATCTTTTAACTGGTCTTAGAAGAGATAAAAATCATTCATATATTCAGTGGAGTTTATTAGCCATCCAACATATAAACCTGATTTCCAATTTGAATTTCACTTATACTGACCCAATGCAACAGCCTGAAATAAGCTGGATATTACAAGTGAAGCTCTAATGCAGGGGTGTCACACTCATTTTCACTAGAGGCCACATGAGCCTCATGGTTGCCTTCAAAGGGACGAATGTAATTTTAGGACTGTATAAATGTAACTACTCCTACAGTCCTATGGTCCTAAAATTACGTTCGGCCCTTTGAAGGCAACCACGCGACTGATGTGGCCCTCGGTGAGAATGAGTTTGATACCTCTGGTCTAAAGATTTGCCCCTGTTGTCTTCTCTTACAAATAATAAAACCCCTTTGCCAGACATAGAATATTTGTTTTCTGTTCTATTTTTTTGTTGCAGGGATCTGGGAATTCAACTGCATGTTTTGGAAAGATAAAAGTTTTATCATATATAGAGCTGAAAATAGATTTCATTAACTCTATAATAAAAAGAAGATTGAGTAAATTCTTTCAGACTAAGAGTAACTTTATGGAGTTCTATGGTTACTTTCTAATTGCTTATCGTTATTTTAGAGTTTAATTTAATTGTACCATATTTATCTTGATTACTGTATTTCTCCATTTTCATTGTGGCTTTTTCATCTTTTGTGAATGAGGGTCATTATCTCTTTTGATCTAGTGCAGGCACAAGGGTCAGTGATGCATACATATATTAAACGTTTTTGTTTGGTTTAGTTTCTTTTGTTTTGTCTCATTAAGCTGTAAAACATAATTGCAACTTTCCGTTGTGTTCTTATTTAGATATGACAATAAGTCAGAACTACAGCTTTTATACTTCTTAATTTTGATTGCTTCTAATACTTGTTAATTTGAACACTTCATTGAGAATTTCTTTCTCTTTTCTAAAATTATATAATTGTCGTATTCTTTCTCATTATAAAGCATGAAGAAGATGTGGGAGTTTCAAGGACACAACCCGATTTCAAAATAACCATGAAAGTAAATTTTAAATATGCATGGCCTAGTTACATAATATATTTTCTGATCTGTTATATTCTGGTAACATCCGAAACAGAAGACAAGGAGACCTATGGACTTCCCACAGGTTATTTTTTAAAAGTGACATTAAAACCTATGCTCTATAATAGTTATACCAACATACAGTCCTGAATATAAATACATAGAAAAATTACAGGAAAAACTTTAATTAGTAAAAATTATAGTGTTTATGAGACTTTGTTTATTATTTGCAAGATAATTGCAAGGTAGAAACTCACATATTTTGGTGGAATCTTGACCATGGATAATACCTTTCTTTAATTGTTACTCATGATCTCTTACTCTCACCTTCAGAAAATTTCTTATCTTCAACATAATAACGAATATGGATTTTTAGGAAACTGTGAAATCAGGAGCAAGTTTTTAGCCTCAATACATGGTTCAAATTAGTGACACACATTTCCCCCTCTCATTCAGAAAAATTACAGTTAAAAATATGTTAAAGGGAGAAAATAACATGCTGTTCAAAACCAAGCAAACTTTTTTGGAATTGTGGTTATGAGCTGTAGGATAACAACTTTCCCAATGCAAGGAGGAGATATGACCAGATGTGACCAAAGAGGCTAAAAGGAAGCCTAGAGTTTCTGTATTGATGACCTAGTCGTACTTCAGTATTTTGGTTTTGAAAGGGTGATACGATCCAGAAATTATAAAGCTGCCTGGTATTAATCTATCATTCACAATGCTCCCATGATTTATTTTGTATTATTAGCCAAATCATATGTAGATTTCATCACAGGCAGTACACTTTCAGGGTTTAAAGATGGCATCTATTGTGTTTTGGATAGTTACTCTGTACTCTGTACTCATGCTGCATTGATTTATGGATGACTTGAGTGATGAGCCCCTCACTTGACCAACTAGAAAGCGACATGGCCCTAATAATCTGCTGAAAAAGTTTAGAGCTCTGGAATAGTTTTGTTATCTATTTCCTTAACTTGCAAGACATTAGCCCAAGCTATAAAAATTCTAATAATTTATGATATCAAGATCATAAGAATGTTACTCAGCAAATAATGTATCCCACATATACAATGTATTCTTCTGCTCATACAAACAGATTTTTTAATCAAGTATATTAATTGCTAAAATTATTTATTGTATATTTAGCAGTAGCAAGTACTGGCCTGTAACTTGCTTTCAAACTGGGTTTCCTGTAAGAATCTAAAATTCAAAATCCAAACGTTGTTGAGTATCTTACTTTGAAAAATAGGCAGTAAGGCATGTTTCTGCTCTCTGATAGGATGATTAAAATGTTTTAATAACTGAATTTGCATTTGTAAATTCAAAGCTCATTTTCTGCTCATATTGTTTAATATTTGTTTAGAAACAAATATTTTCAAAGACATACATATTTTTAACAGAATATTGATGTGAAGAAAACATAACAGATGCTACGATGATTACCTAATTCACTTAAATGTGAGTAAATATTTTTAGAGGAACTAGTTAAATCTGCCCAACTTCTGCATGAAGCATTTTTTGTAATAATAAGTATGCAAACACTTTAAATGATGAAACGTCACAGAGTCTTCAATTTAAACAACATATATTTCAGACACAGATTATCTGTCTGACATTACTTGTTAAGCTGTCAATTGTTAAAACACAACTGAAATTACCCTTTGGTTATTTCCAAAATAGAACAGTTGCTAGACAACTGCCATCAATAATTTGCAATTAAGTCCTTGCTTATACATTTCACAGTTACTTTTTCCAGATATACAATCTAAGTACAAATATGACATAGACGTATTCCCATCATAAGTAGACTGTGCCAAAAAAAGGGGAAATGACAGATTTGAAGTCACTGTGTAGTATTGAATCACTGGAAAAATGTCAGCTAAAGGTTTTGCACGCAGGAAGAATACATTCTGTTTTCTATTATATAACTCAACAATGAAGAATTTCCTATTTTCGATATATTTTCTTCAATGTATTTTCCCCATGACACACAAAATAGGACATTACTACACTCCCATGAAGAATAAGAGAACTAATTTTAATTTTAAAAAAGAAATGTCTCAATACTGAGAAAGAAGATATCAATTAATTTCCTTTTTTTAAGGAACAACATGAGGGTTTTTTTTATTTTATAAAAGTTTTTTATATATAAAATATATAACAATTTTTCGACTTTTAGACTGTCATCTACAATATGAAGAAGAATGTGTATAAGGAGTAAGATGCAAACAATCATTTATCAGAAAAGATAAGGCACTTTTGGTATTCTGAAGATCTCTGGATTTATTTGTGGTAATCTCTGCAATGTTCTAATTTTGTATTCTGTTAAATAATAAAGTTTAAAAAAAAATAGAAAAAAATTTACAGCATTCCCAAATGTACTAAGAAGATGAAATTATGACACACAGAAAATGTTGTGATTAAAAGTGTTTCTGCTTTTTCACATCAAATTCTCAAAGCATTAAAGAATGCTCTGAAATTTTTTATTTTGGTACTCAACAGATTACACACAAAACTCTCAGTATGTTTCAGAGTTGGACACAAGCAACTTTTAGGCCAATAACAGCTTTCTTTTTTACCACGCGTACATGAGCTACAGTCTTATGCTGGAAGAAAGAAGAAAGAATTTATTCCTGGAAATAGAATTCCCAGATACACCCTCTAGCAAGAGGATGAGGAACCTGTAGTTTGGAGGTGTTTTCACTTTTCTTCTGATGTATTTGAGAATGCAAAGAGGGCCTGTCCCAAATTAATGTCAAAGACTCTTGAAAGTATTTTAAAGAACAGTCATTTAAGAGAACTGATCTGCACTCCCTTGACTGCTTGATTTAAATCTAGGGTAAACAGCTAATTACCAGGAGAATACAGATGAAAACTCAATTTGACTCAGTCATATCTGAGTTGAACTCCTGTATTTACTTCCTTAGCTCAGTTTTAAGAATGTAAAACAATAGAATAACATGAGTTTAGGGAATAGTTCTGCATGTGCAGTTCAGTATGGCATTCATATCCTAATTAATATTTGAATATTTGAAGTTTTAGTAGTCCACAAATGAAAAGTTTCTGAAAATCATATTGCGTCTGAACATTACCTTTTCACTACTGTCTTATTGGCACCCACTCGTATCTCTTCCCTTGTCATTGTCTATGAAATCTGGCCATATGGTCATCTATTTTAGGAACTAGTTTCTATTTCTTATTATTTTGGCTCAGTATAGTAGGAGAAAAAACCCTGTATTTTGAGGAGTAGCATGGGGAGGAAGAGAAGGGAAAAAGGGAAGTATTTTTCTTCAGTTTTTAGTGAATCAGCTGCAGTAGAAACACTAGTTTAATTCTGTTTTGGAGAAGTACTCTGTCCATTTTGGTTTTATATTTCAAACTATGCCTTTATGATCATCATGCACTGTGTGCTGTGTATTTCTTCTGTTTTGTTGTGTTTTGTCATTAGGCAAAATAAGTTATTCCTGAGAGGATCTCAGAATGAGGTATACAAAATACTTTCTAATTTCTTTACAATCCTATTTAATCCAGATTTTCAAATATTGCATGAGTACTGTGCAATTTTCATGAGAAGAATTTGTACACATCATCTCAGAAGCATTAAAACTCATCTTTCCAGCCAGTTTCAGCATGCACAAAAAAGTGGAAGAGGTTTCCTACTGCTTTACTTCAGCAGAGAATGACTATAAACCACCATAATATATGTATTCCTCTGAAAAAAAAAATCATGGCATATTCTAATTACCTTCCATCTATTCACTTATTCATTCATTTGTTATTTCTGTAAATATCTTCCTATTCAGTGCATTAGGTTATTTTCTGCATATCAGCTATAATCTCAACACCTCATTATCTCCTGTATCTCAGTGTTCAGATCAGAGGTGACTGATATTCCCAGTCAAAATATCATAAAGGTCAGGCCTTATGGCTGAGAAACTAAGAAAGTTACCTTAAATAATCCCATCAAAATATAGCTTCTAAAAGCAATGCAAAATTCACAGAAACACCTGCAACTGTTCCCTTAATCAAATCATATACCTTTTATTTTGCAGCAGTTCATACTGCTTTAATGAAGGTCCAGCTTTCATCTCCATTAAAAGTGCTGCATTCAGACACTTTTTTTTCTAATTGCATCAGCTTACTTTTTTTTATAGTTGTCACACATGTCATTAATAAACATTACTTACCTAAGAAGACTATTCTTTTTTTTAATTTAAGTGTATAAACGGAGGGACTTCTATCATGTTTATATCAGTTCTTTTCTGAATTCTAGTTAAAAGTTACTATTTTCAAAAATAAAAAAAGTTTTAGTTAATTTCTAGTGACTTCCTGTATAATATAATGGAAAAAATATACTGGATATCCATTAATGATTTTTTTTCAGATCTTTTTTGCATATTCGCTGTCATTCAGCCCCTTATGCTACTGCTGAGTTTGTGGTGGCTGTGTTATTTGATTTTCCTCTTTCACCATTTCCCTGGGGGTATTTGGTTTTTTGGGTTTTCTTTTTGTGGTCATGTTGGTTTGTTTTGGGTGGGTTTTTTTTTTTTAATCACTAAAATAAATAAGAAAACTCAGACTGTTAGAACTAGCTATTTGTGAAGGGGGAAGAGCGGTCTAATGCAATTAGTCTGGACAAGTTCCTAGAACATCTTAAATAAACTGTCTATGAGTAGAGAAGCAATTGGGTTTTTTTTATCAAATTTAGACTGTCCACAAGAAGTGTTCAGTACATTTCAGTAGGTCTTAACTTTTATCAAGAACAGTAGATTGTCTACATTAAACAGCATTACGCAGGTGAGAATATGATGTATCTAAATGTCCACATCTCTTTTTTCACCAAATCTTGTCTTAAACTAAATACAAGGAATAATGAAAAAGAAAAGAAAACAAAACAAAACCAAAGAACAATCTACATACACTTAAGATGTTAATATGCTACCTACTGTTTGTGTCAAATTTGTGTTAATTTTAGAGGCTGGAAATTTCACTAAATTAGTCATGCTTAGCTTTGCACGTGTAGGCTTTTAAGTTTCAGGCTATCAGAAAACGAGTATATGCAACAAACCCAAATATAAAATAGATATTTTGAAAGATATTTTTTCAATGTATGCTTGGATTATATTGCACCACAAGGCAAGACTGCTGGTGTAAATACAACCTAACTGTAATACACATTTTGTATCACAGCATTCAGTGAAAACATCCTTTCAGGTTTGGTTTGGTTACGCTTCAACATGATAGGTGATGTGCAATTCTACTAATAAAGAATACTGTGTGATACAGATTGGATTGACCAAGAGAATCCTAAAGACATTTGTCAAGGTAACTGGTCTCATAGGTACAAGTCATCTTCTTTACTTAATTTGCATTTCCTTTAAGAGATAAACTTTTCATTTTAGAATTAATTTTTAAACTATATCATGAAGAGAGATTTTTTTTCTTTTCTTCTAGAAATCAAACAGAGAGAGATTCTCATATTTGTTTATGACAACTAGGAAATATCTATTTAATCTATGCATTTTATATATTTATCAATTATATACTTACAATTTTTCTACACTTTCCTGCATGCAATTGTAGGAAAATTATCTATGAAATGGGAATATAGCTTTAAAACCAAATTTAAGGTCCATTTGCTGTGGAACTTTATTATTATTTACAGAAGCTGTCAGTCTTAATGTAATTGGACAAATCACTCCACAAAGACAATATAATTCAACATGCAGTTGAATTACGTGGAGCAGCAAGTGCAATGTCATCTGTGCAACATAAAGAATAAAATAGAATATATAAAAAAATAATAAGAAGAAATAAAAAAGGGTCTCTTCTTATTAATAAGTGTTTGGAGTATTATATTCAGAATTGTTTTGCAGAACATCTGAAACAAACTATATTTGCCTTAAAGTGATATTAATCACAATCCGCCTTGTAGTAATTTACATTACATGGGATCAACAGACGGGTTGGACAAACGCAGGAGAGGAAATTGATCCAGAGTTTCAAATACAAAGAAAACACCTCTGGCTCAAAAAGTGTTTGTGCCCAAAATAGCTGGAAACTAGGAAGATGCTCTAGGAGACTGTTGTGTGACTGCCCCACTCTATTGCTCTCTGCTAGACATGCTATTGGCTGTTGCTAGAGTCAGCATAAATGAACCTGTCACTAATTAACCTTTCACCTGCCATCATACAATTCTTTTCTGTTTTCACTTTCCTCATTATTAATGCTTTAATTAACGTTTGCTGAAAAGGTGAGTAAAGATAACAGGCTGTACTTAAATGGAGTTTTTAAGGAGAGGAAAAATAAGGTGATAAGGCAAAACCAGAAGGTAAAGCGCTATATCTGTATGCTCAGGCCCTTAGAGAGTAAGACACAAATTCTGATGTTTTTACTCTTTATTCCATGCTGTAATGAAATCAAGCCTACCTTTCAATTCCTTTTGGTGTCATTTAGATAAAAATACAAGGACAAGTCTATTTGCATCCAGTGGTGAAGAAAAAATCAACCAACTAACCAACAACAGGAAAAAAAAAAAAAAGGAAGTATAAAAAGTGAAGTATAAAAAGAGAGAAATAGGTTTTTTCCTTTCTGTACATGCTATTTTTGCCTTGTAACATAGAGCAAGAGTTCATATTACTTACTGACAAAGTATTTTCCTCAAGAAATACACTGTATCTCAGCAACAGCATGTGTACTGTGGATTGCTACAGCCACTTTCTGTCTTCTACCCTTATATTTTTCTCTTAGAGTAAATAGGCTTTTAGGACATCATAGGGTGCTCCATTTGACTTCTCTGTAGCTCTTTTGTTTCCATTTTCATCCCAAGAGATTTCGAGGTTTTTAATTAAAAAATTGGTATTTTCAACTTGTTTTTTGTTCCCTAAAGATGTTTTATCCTGTACATCAACAAGTCAGTTATTTTACAATGATGAGGATACCACAGCTAAATAATTTACATACATTAAAAATAAGCATTTAAACTGATTCTTCAATTATTTCACAAATTATGATGTTGTATCTTTATTAAAGTGTCCATGAATATATCAAGTTGTAAAGAGATCAGTACTGAATAGCAAAGTAGCCAGATGCTTTTATAAAAGCATTTATATCCACTGTGTAGCACATTATTTCAGTCTGGAGGTTGATGTGCTATGAACACTGCTAATTCAATGCAATGTAAGATGTTTGGAAAAATGCAGAATATTTTGTTTTTTTTTTTTTATATAATGAACTGACTAAAAGCATACTCCCTAAAGTAGAACATCAAAACCAAGATGAGAGAAGGTGGCAAATAACAGTATTCTATTCTATTCTATTCTATTCTATTCTATTCATTATTGTATTGTATTGTGGTTTTTTATTATATGTTTAATAAAGTAATAGGGATTTCATACACAAAGAATTGATGAGATTCTCATTAAGTTTTCTGATCCCCCCTGCTACTAAAAAATACAAACCGTACAGGAGCTCCAAGCATTTTAAAGCCACTATGACTAAATTAATATAAAAGAATCCATGTACTTTGAGGTGATTCCAATTTGCACTAATGACTAGCAAGCGAAATGGAAGGAACTCTCTACATGTTAAAAACATAAAATAAAATAGAATTTCTCTGAAATGAAAGTCCGTGGACTCACATGTTACATCAGTTGCCTCTTGAAGAAGAGGACTTGAAGCATCAGATAGTATTAACAAGTGTCATAGATTTTTTCAAAAATAGTATTTTTTATGACAAAAAAATGGACTTCCAGGAGACAAAGAATGATGAGCTGTTAGTTGTAACTACATTCCAAATTTTTCACTGTAGATGTGTTTAAAGATCAGCAGGTTTCTGGCACAAACAGAGAACATTGTTATTTAGTTGACTCAAAGATATTTTCCTTTCCCCCCTAAGGTCACCATATTGATTCTGGAAAAATACTATAAATATTAAATCCTCCAGTCAATAAGCTTAATACTGACCTAAAAAAAAAAGTCAATATATGCTTACTACCTGCAAAATAGTAACAGAACCTAGCTTGGTATACTCTGTTTTGTGTAATACACTCTGTTTAAAAGCAGAACAGTGTTTTTGTGTTTTAAAGGAGTGGAAATGTTCTTTGCTGGAAAAAAAATAGTGGTAAAATTTTTCAAAACATTGAAAATATCAACTGCTTATATCAGTGAGGACATTTCTGCAAGTGGTTCTGTAAAATAATGAGACGAACAATAGCATTCCAACCAAGTTGGATGTTTAAAACAACTTCTTTTGAAGAAGTGGTCACATAGAAAACTTACAGAAATGTAATGTGCGAGCATTAAGGACAAAAACCACTCAAAGTAGTTTGAAAAAAAAAGATCTTGCTGAAGATATAAATCTCATGCAACATTAACCATTTGCTGCCAATTCTCCCTTCAAGGTGAAAAACAACCACAAAAAAGTCAAGCAGCAAGGCTTACCAGCATGCAGTTCCAAGCTCTGTTTGGAAAATGTAATGTACAAATGAAGAAAAAATGCATTAAAATATCCTGAGAATAAAGCAAAAGATTTTTATATAATGAGGAGATTCAGAAAAGACTTAAAGATGGCTGAAGGTAGTAATGACTTTAACATAAGCTCTCAATGCAATCTCAGAAATTTTCACTTTTCATCAAAATATTATTTCAAACAAAGTGTTTGCTTTAGGGCTTGAACTGTGTCTCTAGGAGGAAATTTTTTTCTCTTTCAATAGACAGATGAGTGGGAGATTGTCTGATTTTGCCCATTTTTGTCTAAAATCATTCAGAACTGGAAGAGGCAGTGTGACAACGGGAAAGTTACCCAAGTTGCTAAAAATTCTGATCTTTTAATGACTAAACATATGTATGATTATATGTTGCTGGTATAGAGTTTACATCTTTGGATCTCACTCTTTTGCTACAGGATGGTGTGGTAAGACATTTCTCTTGATAAATTTTGTTATATGTATTCTGTCAACAACAATGTCCAATCATGGCTCATACCTTTCCAAGGCCACAGTTGAAAAACTGCTCCTTTAGTTAGGCACATCTTATGAAGGCTGATGTGTTATTTTCCTTTTTGTTCTGACAGGAAGAACAAGATGCACTGTGATTCTATGTTTCATAAAGTTCAGATGCTCCACCATATGAATAGATCAGCGTGTTCATTCTTCATAGGTGGTAAAACCTACATAGTTGTCTCTAGTAGAAGATTATTTTCTCTCAATAAGTGTTAACAAAATTACAGTTCACTGAATGTAGTCAAGTTGTAATTGTACAAACAAAGGTAGGGAGAACATCCAAAGTAAGGGGATTTTGAAAACTGCATGTTCAGTGGGAAACAGGCATTTTTTTCACATTGACATTGACATTATTAGCTGGTAGATATTATTTGATAAGATGATTGGTTTTACACACTGGAATCAAAAGTCCAACACACCTGCAGGTTCACCTAGAGCAGATTGCACAAGAATGTGTCCAGGCAGTCCTGAATGTCTCAAGAGAAGGAGACTCCACAACTTCTCTGGGCAGCCTGTTCCAATGCTCTGTCACCCTCAAAGGAAAGAAGTTTCTCCTCATATTCAGATGGAACCTCCTATGCTTCAGCCTCTGCCCATTGCCCCTCATCCTATCGTTGGGCACTACTGAAAGGAGTCTGGTCCCGTCCTCTTGACATTTACACTTGAGATATTTATAAACACTGATGAGATCCCCTCTCATCCTTCTCTTCTCCAGGCTGAACAGACCCAACTCTCTCAGTCTCTCTTCATAAGAAAGGTGCTCTAGGCCCCTAATCATCTTTGTAGCCTGCCGCTGGACTCCCTCCAGTAATTCCTTATCCTTCTTAAACTAGAGAGTCCAGAACTTGATGTGGTACTTCAGATGTGGCCTCACCAGGGCAGAGTAGAGGGGGAGGATAACCTCCATTGACCTCTTGGCCACACTTTTTCTAATGCACTCCAGGATACCGTTGGCCTTCTTGACCACAAAGGCACACTGTTGACTCGTGGTCAACCTGTTGTCAACCAGAATTCCCAAGTCCTTCTCTGCAGTGTTGCTTTCCAGCAGGTCCCCCTCTAACTTGTACTGGTGCCTGGGGTTATTCCTCCCCAGGTGCAGGACCCTACACTTGCCCTTGTTGAACTTCATCAGATTCTTCTCTGCCCAGTCCTCCAGCCTGTCCAGGTCTTGCTGAATGGCAGCACAGCCTTCTGGTGTGTCAGCCCTTCCTCCCAGTTCGGTATCATCAGCAAACTTGCTGAGGGTGCACTCAGTCTCTTCATCCAGGTCATTGATGAATAGGTTGAATAGGACTGGATCTAGAACTGACCCCTGGGGAACCCCACTGACTACAGGCCTCCAAACAGACTTTGCACCATTGACCACAACCCTCTGATCTCTGCCATCCAGCCACTTCATGATCCATCTCACTGTGCATTCATCCAGCCCACACTTCTTGAGCTTGTCTATGAGGAGGTTGTGAGGGACGGTGTCAAAAGCCTTGCTGAAGTCAAAGTAGACAATATCTACTGCTCTTCCTTCATCTACCCAGCCAGTCATACCATCATAAAAGGCTATCAGGTTGGTCAAACATGATTTCCCTTTGGTGAACCCATGCTGACTACTCCTGATAATCTTCTTTTCCTCCACATGCTTGGAGATGACATCCAGAATGAGCTGCTCCATCACTTTTCCAGGGATGGAGGTGAGGCTGACTGGCCTGTAGTTTCCTGGGTTGTCCTTTTTGCCCTTTTTGAAGACCGGAGTAATGTTGGAGAAGGCTCCATATTCCTTACTCCAATGAAATATTTATATATTTTTATAAGATTTCTCCAAGCTCTCTTCTACAGTCTAAACAGTCCCAGCTCTCTCGTAATTTCCTTTTATGACAGATGCTTCCATTCCCTAATAATATTCGTGGCCTGTGGCCCCTTGCTGTACTTGCATCCATGTGTGTTGTACTGAGGAGCCCAGTACTAGACTCAGCACTTCAGATGTATTTTACAGATACTGATTGGAGGAGAAGGATCGCCTCCCTCCCCCTGCTGGACAATCATCTTCCTGATGCAGCTGTAGGCTTGGGGTTTGTTTTTGGTTTTTTTACCACAGGGGCAGATTGTTGGCTTATGTTAAGCTCCATCACAACTTCCAGGTCTTTTTTCTGCAAAGCTGGTTTCCAAATCCCAGGTGCAGGACTTCACATTTACCTTTGTTGAACTTGATGAGATTCCTGTAATGTTAGGAACAGACATAATGACAAACATAGTAAAATCCCAGAGCAGTCAAGGTAAATTTTACAAAATATAGTGAGTTGACTTGCACACTGAAACATTTTGAATTTACTGAGTGCAGTGTCCATTGTTCTCATGTTAATCAAAATGTAATAACCTTCCTAAAGATGTCATAAACATTAACTGGAAACTGCCATGATCATTTATAGAGCTTTTATTGTTGTTTTTTATAACTAAAAGTTACAGTAGAATTGATTTGAACTGTGACATAATGCTGAAATTAGATGCCATTTAAAATCAATATGTAAAATGCATTGATGCAAATATTTATTATAGTATTCATCAGCATTTATATTATGAAATTTAAATTATTAAATTAATTATATTTTGAGTTATAGTTTGGTTTTGGTTGTTTTGGCTTTTTACAGACAGAATTTACTACATTCTTAGTAGTAATAAAGAGTCTGAATGCAGAAGCTGTGTTCACCCTTCTCATAGAAAGATAAGATCATATTCTCACTATATAAACATTCTACCCAGTTAATTCTGTAAACAAGTAAGGAAAGCTGGCTTTCAGTTCCTTTTGTCCTCCTTTCTCACAGACTTTAAGGGGTGAATCTAAAGCTTCCTGAGTAAATAAGGATAGTTTCAGAAGTATTCCTTTTCTGTTCTGCTTCCAGGAGCCATTATGTGAAATAATAGAATTCGGGATAAGATACTTCAATGGGACATACAATTCCTTCCCCTACTGTAAGGTAAATTCAAAATACTGACACCTGACAATACATGTAAGTCCTGCAGTGCAATATAGTGTGCACAGCTTTTCATTCCCAGTCTGTTCAGAGAATTTATGTGGCAAGTAGGGTTAGAATGATTGTGGAATCCTAATGGTACTTCCACACTTTCAGAAATCTAAGTAAAAAGGAGATTAGCATAAAGGAGAACTGCCTGTACTTCTGTTTACTGGTACTGAATAATAAAGCCATAATCAAACAATAATCAAGCAACAGTAACAGCCCAGCAGGCTGCTATTTTAGAATGCATAAGTAGAAGTAAAATGATGTCCTTTCCTTTTTCAGGTCCTTACAGTACTATCATAGTTACTTTCTTTATTAACTTTGGCTTTTTTCCATTGCTGGCTCCCTCTTTGTGAGAGTGTAAGACTTCCCAGAAACCCTGGTCTGTTAACAGAAAACATCATCAGCTGCTTACTGAGCTTACAGAGCTCACATTTCAATCTGTAAGTATGGCAAGCTTGTTGCAAAAAGCTCTCAAGTAATCTCTCTGCTGAAATACAAAATGAAAAAAAAAAAAAGGAAAAAAAAGAAAAAATGGTATCTACTTGTAGACTTGCTATGTACATGGTGCTAAAAATAATCATTATGTTATTTATAGTGACACATTCATCCATTTACACAGAGCAAATTGTGTAAACTTAATCCCTTAAGAAAGATTGTTGTAGAAGACCCTGTAATTATTCCACAAAGGAATGGTACCTTAATTTTTCCCAGCCTTTTTACTTCTCTGGTCTGGTTTCATATGAAGAACTGTGACATTTAGTATTTTTTATTTCCATTTATTTTCTATGAACATTTAGTATAGAATAAATACGTCAATATTGAAATTATTTTAGTGTCTTTTCAAGTAATTATAAAAGTGATTGATCAGGACAAGCAACGGAGAGACTTTTGGGAGGTGGGTAGCAGACTTTTATTAAAATACATATTTGAAAAAATATGTTTATTGTAAAAAGGATTAAACCCAAGTCCAGCACAGTTGAAGTGAAGAAACTTCTGTGGACGTAGGATAGAGAAGAATATAAACAGCAAAGAACATTGTTGTAGGTAGCAGAGAACATTAACACAGACCGAAGTGCATTTTTAATAACTTATGTTTTGAGAGAGGTGATTAATTTACTCTAGGACTGAATATTTTAAACATAACATGCAGACTATGTTACATCAAACTTGTTCAGGTACCTTCTGACACTCTGCTGGTCCCCTGAATTCAAAGTGTCCATTCAGTGTGCAATTAAAGAACTGTAATTAAAAAATATGTTTATTTTTTTGTCTCTAAATATATTGCTTAACATATAGGGATCTACCTATTAATTTATGGCATATACAGATCTTTCAAATACACACTATAAAAGTGCAAAATAGTTCATAGCACAATTGATTTATGCTATGCAAGTATTCTTAGTGACTTTGACAACAATAGCATGATCATAATGCTTTATCCATTTTTGCAGTGTAGGAAATTAACAAGTCATCAATCGATGTTAAATTCTGGTATGCATACTAATGATCTAATTTTACTTTATTCATTGACAGGGAAGAAAACAGGCAAGTACTAATGGACAAAACCAGTAGAAGCCTATGTAAGACAAACTGGAAAAGTGGATCACTGTAAGAGTGGTCTTAGTTTTCCAGGTGGCAAAAAACATTTTCCAAACCAGATATCATTTTAGTCTTAACTCTCAAGTAAAATTGACCATGAGTTTAAATAAACAGGAAAAGAAAAAAATATGCATTTTTTTCCTATTTACCCCTCCCAATGAAGTTCCGTAGCTTATGTCTTTATAGCACGAAATAGAAGAGACAATCGTATATCACTTCTTAGCTCCCATGCTTTTTGAATATGTCTTGAAAGAACTCTATGATATATGCTTAGTAGGAAAACCAGGAAGTGACACAACTTCTACACTTCCAATTGTATCCTAAAGGATATGACTTAACCTTCTTCAGCTACAAATGGACCCACAGCACCTGTGTTTAACAGTTCAGCAGTAACAGTGCCAGGACCAGAGACAATGAGCACACACTGAAACACAGAAGGTTCTATCTGAATGTAAGTAAACACTTCATTTGCTGTGAGAGTGACTGAGCAGTGACATAGGTTGCCCAGAGAAATTGTGGAGCCTCTCTCCTTGGGGATATTCAGAAGGCACCTGTAGTCGGTGCTGGGTAACCTGCTCCAGGTGGCCTTGCTTGAGCAGATGGACCAGATGACCTCCAGAAGTCTCTTTCAGACACTTTGTGGACAGCTGATCTGGATATTTTAATTTAAAAATCCCACAAACAAACAATCCAAAAAACCCCAACAAAAACAAACAAACAAAACCAAACAAAAAACCCAAACAAGCAAAAAACATGAACAACCCCCACCCCCACTTATGTGCTTTGCAATCGTAAGGATATTTCTGCATCCGAATGCACATACATATTGCCATAGGACATGCTAGAGCATTAAATTACCATGCATGAGCTGTTCCGTTCTAACTGGCCATGTTACTCTATGATATATCTGAGATAGCCTACTATCTTTCACTGAGTAATCTAGTTTGAATTTGTTTTAGGCTTAGACTAGGTATACAGGCAGTTACAGAAAAAGAGCTGAAGTGAATTAACTTGTAAGACTTGACAACTTGATTGCTTGTCTATAACCAGTTTGCAGGTCCTAAAAGGATTTTCTGAAAGACACAGTCAGGAAAACATAATAAATTTATTCAGTGACAGAGATGGTTAAGACTGCTTGCAATGCATTTTGTAATACATATAGACTTACATTTTTATTCCATAAATGTATGTAGACTCCAAGAAAATAATAAAATAAGACACAATTCAACTGAAGAGTTAGATCATTTGAAGATAAAAGCTAAAAGCCCCACAGACACACAGGTGCCTGCAGGCATAAGGGCACACGAGCACGGTGAGCTGGCCAAACGTACAAGAAGCTCTGGTACGGAGGTTACGTGTGTGTATTTGCATAGCGGTATACCAAAATTCATCTGTCCTTATGGGCAGAGAGCACAGGAGTAAAACTTGGCAGCATTGGAAAATGTTATGTCTACATTTTTCTGAAGCCATTTGGACCTGCTAAAATAGGGTATGTTATAGGATGAGACATATTTATGCTTTATCAGCCTATAGTACTAACTGAAAAACTAAGAGGAATTCCAGAGTAGAGAACCATATTTTGAATGTTTCTCTCATGCATGAGAAAATAAGTAGAGGAGCTAGGCTACAGAGGTGGAAGATTTTTAGCAAAACCTGACAGAATTTCTGAAAGATAGTGTGTCCGTGATAAATATTTTTAAAGTATCTATGACTTGCCTAAATCCTCAGATAAATGTGGGCAAGGATGAACTCTGTCCTAAACTGAAATTGGACATAACTTAAAAATACTAACGGAAAATCTTAGGAAATATACTGTAGGTTGATATATTTTATACACCAAATTTAAAAAAAAATGTTTGCATTGCATATTTTCTTCCTTGTTATTCCTTTTATTTGTTTTAATTGCTGTTACGGATGGAAAAGTAGAAGTCATCTCAAACCAGAAAGTGATTTTTTCCCCATGGTATTGATCTCACTTTCATGTTTCAAGTTCCTTTATATTGCTATTTTAAAACACCTAATCAAAATGGACATGTGACAATACTAAACTTCTGGGGTTTGTTTTTTTTTTTAAATATTTTTCTATTGAAAACTATTTTAAATCATTCCCAGACACTTACAGGTTAATTTTTAAGAACACAAACTCTGCTATTAAAGTCATAATAGAATTAGATAAACAACAAAGATAAGCCAGAAATTTATACAAATGTGTCCGACACAAAGCAGAACTGTGCCCAGTAGACAACTTTCCTGTTTATTAGATGCTCATAAGAATACGTTAGTACTAATAAATTCTATTATTTAATTCCAAGAATTGAAAGGTGCATACTAAGAAAAAGTTTTTTATTTTTTAAACAGTATAAAAATGTAATTGTTTTGTTAGCTTAGTGGCAAGAAGAGAATAGAAAAGTTGTACAAACTGCATACAGGAACACACAGCTGGAAATAGATGCTAGTAAGCTACAGTTAACACTGGTTACCTATTAGAATGATTTTGCCAAAAATTGTGTCTCCATCCAAATGATATGACTGCTGTTTATCAATTGTAGAAATATTTTACACTGGCTCCATTTGCTGGTTATTGTCCTAGTTGGGTTTCTTGGGGTCCAGATTAACTGGATTCAGTTATGGGACATTTATTTATTTATTTATTTGTTTGTTCATAAATCTTCGAATTGGTACCACGGCCTGTACTCTAAATCAATGTAACGCTAATACGACACCTAATGAAAGTAAAACAAGGCTCTAAGAGATTTCAACAGTGCCTGTCCTATATCTAGAAAATATTAGGGCTGGAATTTGTAAAGGGGACAAAATTAATTTAATATCTCAGCTCCAAGAAACTTTCATCAAGTATTTGATATTTAACTCTATGGAGTTTTTCAAGCATTTCTAAATTAATCCTTATGGTTTGATTCCAGTCTGATGTATTGATTTAAAAACTACACTCACACCTTCACATAGAAATGTCATAAGTTGCGGGAACTGTCATATGTTCACATAGGTATCTGCAAAATAAGACTTCAAATAAAATAAGCTTTATTTATTAGACAATAATAAAGATTAATTTTGAATTAACAGTTTGATACATGGTATATTAAATCAGATTATTTTTATTTGGAGCAATAATCATATTTTCTCTGATTTTTTAACATATTTCCTTTAGATTCATCTAAATATAAGACTTAACTTTTATTTGTTTCAGTCTTTTGCATACTGTTACCTACTTTTAACAAAGCACGAAAATGCCATCTTGCCAAAATTCATCTCAGTCTTTATATAAATGGCAGAATTGAGACTAAACACTTTTAGATCAAACGCTCTCCTTCACTGAGGAGCTGCAAGCAAATAGGTTGATTTTTCAGTGAAAGATGGAAGAACTTTTAGACAGAATTAATACATGTAAGTGAATGTCAAAATAAAATACTTTTAAAATTATTTTTCTGATTTTAAGTTGATTGATTTAATTTTTTTCAAATTCTGATTGTGTCAATACTACAAATTTTAGATAGCAATACTGTAACTTCCTTCAAGGGAGAAATTGTCCAGCTAAAAAGTAACTACTTATTTAAATTTGTCTCAGAGAGGTTGAGTTCAGGAAAGCTAGACTTGGAAAGTTTAGGAAAGCTTCCTTTCTTTTTTTCCCCTTTTCTTGTAAGGAAAATTATGTTATTTGCATGTCTGAAAGCATGTAAATTTAGAGAATGCTGGCTAACATTACATTCACTTTACCAGATGAAGGTGGTAGCTTCTTAGCAGATTTTATACACTGTGCTCTTATGATGTCTGGCTTTTTTTCTTTTGTGATTTTAAAAATAAGTCAATGAAAGCAAAACCTTTTACACTACAGTAACTTCAGCATGCAAAAAATAGAGTGTTATGAACAATCCTACAAATGGTATTTGTGAAGCTTCTATCAGATAAATAAGAATCACTAAATGACAAATCTTAGGCTAGGTAAAAAGTGATACCACTACTGCTAGTGAATACTACTGAGTGTACTATTGAGACCTCTTTTATTCGGTTTTGCTGCTTCTTATTACTTCACTTTTTTGCAGTACTTTGACTTCCCAACTGGACATCAAGTTAAGATGTATCATTTGCCTGGAATGACACAAGGTGGAATTTCTGATAAATCACGTGTTTTCACAGGATATGGATACATTATCACTGAAGAATCACCTACATGTACTTGGAAGCACATCTGGCCAAGCATTATACTAACCTATGCTGGAGATTTTTGGGGTAGACAACCAGGTTTTAAGTATGTTCCGTACCACTGAAAATGCAACACCATTAAAGGTAAAAGTCTTGCTTCCAGTGATCACTAGTGGGCATCTCAGACATACAGTCTTATATTCTAGCTGTCTACTTAGTGGAGAATTTTATTTTATTGACCCAAGTTTGGCCATCATACTTCAAAGTCTTCAGTCCTTTTATACAGCAAGAAACTCTTTTATGCAGAGAGACTAAAAAACAAGAAAAGTGATAGAATGAAAGGAAAGGAGAATCACTGAGGCTTAACTTCATAGAAGAATGGCAAAGAAAATGAGTTTGTTCTGTTTCTATCAAGAACAATTAATCTACCAGACCCGTAGTTAATCTACAAGGAGGCAACAGGAACAGTGTGACTAAGTGATGCATTGGATCAGTTTCACAAATTATATTCAGTCTAATACCAGGGAGCAAATGATTTTTTCTTGCTCAAATGAAAAAGTATAGGCATGTAAAAGGAACAGAGGATATCTGAAACAATGATCAAAGATCAAAGATCAGGGATGAGACTGATTTTATTGTGTTATTTAATTCATAAAGTGTGAAAAACAATTATATATGTATTTTTTTCCAGATTAGCTCCAACAGTAATTTACATTAGATATTTGAAGATAAGAAGCAAATAAAACTACTGTTGAATGCATTGAAGGCCTGCCTAAGATATTGAATGCAAAAAAAATTAATTATTTCTCTTCTTTTGACAACTGACATGTCTTCAGAGTGGAGGGAAGAAAGGAAAATATTTTACTGTTTTCTTTTAGAGGAGCTGCCATGACATATTTCCCCTTCTTTTGCAGCCATGATTAATGCTGTCCAATTTTATGACACAGTATTGCCTGCATATCACACCTGTGAAAGCACGAGCTGTAAGAGTTTCCATCCAAGCTGCTGGTACCAGTATGTTGCTCTCATCTACTCATACATAAGTCTGTTGTGATAAAATAACCACTCTAACTCACTCTTTCAGTGGGTATTCTATGTTATGATAACCTTCCAAATGGTTTCTTGTCTTTTGGGTATGCAGAAAGATTCTGCACATTTTAGTTCTAAAAAAAAACCCCAACGAACAAACAAAAAAAACCACCAAACCAACCAACAAACAAAAAACAAACAAACCAAACCAACTAACCAACCAAACAAAAAAAACCAAGACAGCAAACAAAAGAAACTCCACCAAACGTCCACCAAACCACTAGCCACTGGAAACAGTATGCATGAAATAGTGAAGTAGATAGTGTCAGGATTTACACAGGAGAAGGCCTGATGGTCCTGAACCAAAGTAAAAAGGAGCTATGGATAATAAGCAACTTAACCAGTATATTCTAGCTGTCCTAACCCAGAATAACAGCATCTCATATTTTATTTTCTGATATGGACATTAAGCAGATGATCAAATGGCAAACCTTTTTGGCTGGGCATACTCTAATCTAGAAAACTACTGAATCTAATACACTTCTATCTTATTTTCTGTTACTTGTTAACAAGGATCTAAAGTTTTTATTAGTTTCTAAACATTTAGTTTTCTACTTGAATTCAGAAGTCAAGTTAAAAAAATAATCAGATTTGGCTGAATTGGTTTTGCATTTGTTGGAGGTTTTTTGGTTTGTTTGTTTGTTTTTTCTTTTTCTTCCCCTATTCCACACAAATACTCAGATTTTTAAAAAAATTACTGTTCTGCATCAGAATTAAAACCAATTAGCCTGTAGGTGAAACATTTATGAAGAGGTGAAATTAATGTTTATGCTTAGGTTTTGTTCAGGTTTATATTCAGGCCTATTCACAGGCTGTTGTTTATTCTAGTACAATCTCTTTTCTGTTTGTCTGTCTGGTGCTCTCCTTCCTAAATATTCATAGGACAAGGAATATGAGTCTGAAATTTCAAGGGCTACAAATGCAATATGGGCTGTCCAGACAATCACAGTCTCAGTAAATATGTAGCTATTTATATAATGTGCAACTGTTCTCGAAGAGAAAGCCAGAGATTTTCTCAGAGATTATCCCCTCATACTGATGAAATCATATTATTTAGATCACACTAGCAGGGGAATACTCTAATCAGAAGGTAACATTTATATATTTAGAAGATGAACAGAAACATTACTGGCCAAGGCAGTTAATGAAACCCATCATTACTTAGTGTTAATTTTCAGTGCTGCTGAAGTATATGCAACAGAATTACCTCCAAACACAGATTAATACTCCATTACTTCTTATTTTCTGATATCAGTTCTACTGAGACTGCCTATATGCCCAGAAGTTGTAGTCAAAATCCGAGGCGAAAATTACCACAGATATAAGACATTGAGTGATCAGGATTCAGACATCTATAGCTGGGTGAAGACTACTTAGTCAGCTAATTTCTATTGAGGTATGTGAACTCCCACTAAAATCCACCCGTTTTAAGGTGCCAAGCCATTTTTCTTTGTTTGATCTGTCTGTGGGTATCAAAACTGTCTAACAATTTAAACATTAGGATCTAATTTCAGGAGTTAACCACCTTATTTGCTTGGTTAATTTATTTTGACAAAGCAGTGTTTCACAAATAAATTCAGTTTCATTGAAATAAAAAGCCTTAAACTTACTTAAGAAATTTTCTGTGAAACAAAGTTGATAGAAAGTCTTATTCAAAATTCAAGTCTGAATTTTCACAAGGTCTGTTGGAAGGAATGTAATATAGAGGTTATGGACAAGACATAATTCAATGAGTTGAATGTAGCCTGTGTTGCCCGTCATTTTTAATGGCACTCCTAATGTTTTGACGTTACTGAAATTAATTATTCTATATTTTTTTAGAAAAGAATATGATAACTAATCAATGCCTTGTCCCTGTATTTTCCAGGTGATTACATTAAATTTTATATATCACATTTGAAATGCTTACTGGTTTTTTATTTGGAAAAAAAAAATCAACTTGATGTATTCAAAACACATTGAAAACTGTTAAATCAAATACACATCTTTACCTTGACAATACAGACATAAACGTTTGTCTCAAGACAGATATGATGGAATCTGAATTATCTTTGAACTGCATCCCAAGAAAAAAGAACAACAAGGAGTCGCTAGTCAGGAGAAAAAGAGTGTTTAGTGGAGAAAAATCCTATGTCATAATATCCATTCAGCTGGTTAAGGGCTTAGGAAAAGATTAATAGTTATACTAGAAATTAAAATGTGAATATAATAACGTGATTTTATACCATTTTCATTGTAACTGGAAAGGTGTGATGGGAGAGATAGGTACGGTTAGAAATATGCAAGTAATGAAGTACCTTAAATTGTGAACACATGGGTAATTAAAGGGAAACTAATCTCATCCAAAATAGTATTGGGCACTTGCTAATCAAATGATAATGTTAATCTTGCTATCCAAGAAAGTAATTTTCTATTACAGACATTTTGCAGTTTTATAATGCATTATATTATGTTTGTTGCTGTGGAATTTAATTGGGAAATGTTTCAGAGCCTGTTCAGGATGCAGACTGACACATCCTAACAATGCATAATTCAAAGGATTTAATTTAATTTTATTAAAATTGCATTTAGATATTGTACTTAGGTTTCCTAGAAAATGTCATGCTTTTTTTGCATTGGCTATTGTGCTGTTTATTCATTGTATTTAACGTTGTGCACATTGTAAAAGTTCTGTTAAATTTATGTAGTGACATATATTAATGTTTTCCATGGTTAATCCTTGTAAAACCACTTTCACTTCTTGTGAATAATACTTTTTGCATATACAGTAAAGAGGGAAGATGGAGATGCCATAGAGTATTTTTCTTAGATTTCAGTTTTCTTTTCCACTTGGGCAATCCTCAGGGCCAGGTATTATAATTCAGCAGAGTAGTGAAAATTGGACTAGATTTAGGAAGATGTCACATTCCTTCATGTAAAAATGAAATGGCCAATAACCTAATATGCATCACTCATAATTAGATGACAAGATGTCACACCTCAAAGTCAGACTGCAAAGCCTGGTATGAAGACTCATTGAGCCTTGCGTTCCAAATACATGTATTAAAAAGGTAGGAGGGAGTCCTATTAAAGAGAAGCAAGCACTAGTGATCTAATTCCATAATCTTCATAACCTAGTTTCAAAATCCCATAATTATTGCTTTGTCTGTGATAAACTAGATCAGGTGATGCATTTTGTCCTTTGTACTTCTGAATTCAAGTCACCAGAACATGTACAGTAGCATATGTATTCTGTCAAATACATACTATAGAATACTAATATAAAAAAAAAAAAAAGAAAGAAAAAAGAAACAAGACAAAAAAGCAAACAAGCCCTTCAATGACATTTTAGAACCATATTTCAAATCATATAATAATTCCCCAAAATAAATTATGGAGTTGAAGTGAAATAACTAGAAGGGAAACTTTTTTTACAGTTCTTTTACAAATATTTCTATTTCCAAATTCATCAATGCTTAATCCACCTGTCATTGGAAGCATACGCTTTGCCAAGTGTTGAGCTACAGTATTTCACATTCAAATTCTCTTTAATTTTCCAGAATGCTGGAAGATACGATAAATAAGCTTTTTTTTTTCTTTTAGTTATCTTAGTGATGATTCCATATAACTTCCAGTTATATCAGTTTTTACTGAGCATAAAGTGCATTGCAGGAAACCAGACAAGCAGCATAATTGGTAGTCACAGAGATGAAAGAAAAATCTTATCAAATGCATAGTCTTCTGTAGTATCTAGATAAGATTCACATTAGGAAATGAAATAAAAATTCACTGTTGTAAACTGTTTAGATTTCTAATTTTGCTTGAATCAAAACCATTTTCACACAGTAATTCAATTTGTCTGACATTAATCAGAACCTGCAAATACAAATAATGAAAATGGTTCTTATTAATAGGCAGCTAGCTGGATTTTCTCCATAAATATTTAAACAGAGAAGTCAATACAAAATATTATTGATTGAAGTTGAAATAAAAAAATGTCTATTTTTCACTTGCTGAGTGCACAAGAACTGATGTTCTGCTAATGGGAACTGCATATCAAGTAAGAAACAAACAAATCATATTCACGTGGTCTCTCGCTGTGGTGACTTCAAATCTCACAGGTGCCAGGCCAAATCTGAATCTGTATAGGAAAACAAAAGATGAAGAGTCAGATGGCTTCAGGTACTTATGCTGGTAGTTCAGCAGCTGAATTTTTTCCCTCCAGTAAGCTCTGAACTTGAATCCCATCGTGGTTCAACGGGTCATTCTGCAGCTGGAAATAGTGTGTTCCAAAGTCTTGAAATAATGCTTATTAAAAATCCATGGAAATTTTAAAGGAAAGTGATGTTTTAAACTGTGATATCTAGACAAATCTCTCATCCAGAAAATTCTTGGATACACATTGATTTGCTTTCTGAAAACAATCGGATATATAAAAGAGCATTAAAAAAAATCACAGAATCATAGAATCATTCTCTGGGTCATCTGGCCCAGCATCCCATTCAAAACAAAGCCAACCTTGAAATAGTGGGATTAATCCAACTGGGTTTTGAAAACCTTCAAGCATGGAGACTGTGAAGTCTATCTGGACAACACGATCCAATGTTTAACTACACTTGGAGTGAAGAATTTGTATCTCATTCAGCCATAACCTGTTAATTTATAACCATTATCTCTTTTCCCTGTTGTGCACACCTCTAGAGTGCCTGACTCCCCTCTCTAATTATCTTTCATTTAGACATTGGGGGGCTTCTGTTCAAGCCCCAGAAGCTGTTTCTTCTCCGGGTTGAGCAAGCTGAACTTTCTCAGCTTCTCCTCACAGGGCAAGTTCTTCAACCTCTGACCTCGTGGCTTTTTGCTAAACTTACTGCAGTCTATCAATGTTTTTCTTGTATTGCAAGGCCAAAAACTGGATGTTATATTCCATATTCAATCTTATGACTACCAAGTAAAAGGGTATAATCGCTTTTCAAAGTCCACTGGATGGACTTTTGTTAATACAGACATTTCAACAGACGTCCTGCAGTAATGTAAAAATCTCTTTTAAAACTTACAAAAATGGCCAATTTCAGCTGGAATATAGTATGTAGGAACTTTGTAATGGGAAAGTTAATTTTGCATGCATATATGTGTTTGCAGCATTTCTTCTCAATCTCAATGTACAGGGCATCCACTTGTTTAGTCTATGGTCATGTGTCACAGAAAGAGTGATTCACTTCATTCAGAAGAGAGAAGCAGCAATATGTTTACCGATCTAAAACAGTGATTTAAAAAAGTTTGATAGTAAATGCAACAGTGTTTTAACAAGACTCAATGGCAAGGTACACTTCGTTATTTATGGCATAGAGGACAGAGTCAGAAAAAACTGTAAGAAAGATCCTCCCTTTGAGTCACGAGGTTCAGAGAGGACTCCCTTGCATTCTAAACTTCTCAGAGAGGAGTCTAGGTAAAGCTGGATCCAGAGGTAGCCTCAGACTTGGTCAATGATTTATGTCTAAATGATTATAGATGCACAATCAATCCTTTATATCATTTAGTAAGTTTATCAAGTTTCAGCATGCTTATTCTCAATTCACTTAGCAAGTACCTGAGGCAATAAGGATTCTCTCAGTCTCGAGGAGTAACCCTGAGAAGCGTCCATACTCCAGGGGAGATCCTGGCAGGCAGCCCACTGCCATACAGTAGAGCTCAAAGGCTGTTCACTATTTATGGAGTAAGATTATTGACTCATAGTCATATTTGCATACCCGCTGCAGATGATCGTTTCTTCATCATCATCTTCGTCGTCATGGACGCTTCGTCATCGCATCATCGTCATCGCTTCATCGTCATCGCTTCATCGTTGTCGCTTCGTCATCACGTCGTCATCAACGCTTCATCTTCAGCTTAAACGGATGTTCTCCATTTTGTTTTCTAAAAAAATAACTTACAAAGGTTCCTAGCCTGATGACTGGCCTCTGTAATTTGTTCTAAAGGAGAATGTGAATGGATAATCATGACAGTCAGAAGACTGCTAATAGAAACATTTAAAAAATGCCTCTCAGTGAACTCCCTTATCAACTGGTACCAACACTGAACAAGTAACTATCACATATTTTTACATGTAAAAAAAAACCAAACAAAAAAACCCAAACAAAACCAAAAAACCCTGACAACACTGAACTCAAACAGCATAAGCCTGCAGCTGTGCGTATGCCACTGTAATCACTATACAGTAAAAGTAGTATTTGCTTAGGACGAATGAAGAGATGTAGCTATTAAGGAAAAAGGCTCTTTTATTGATCTGATATTATCTTTTCCCCTCAAGCTTCCTGTCTTTAGTCATGTCATTTCATTTGTACTAAAAGGTGAAATTTATTAGAGAGTGGTTTTTTTTAATTCACTGGGACAAGAGTGAACTTTTATTTTAATTTCCAGGTCAGATTATGAGCAAAATGAGACAGACTATAAGGATCTTGACCAACTATCTAATTAGCTAGGTATTCGACTCACCATGGTCAGAGTGTTCACTGGCATCCTCAAAATAACATACCAGATCATCCTCAAATAACTCATAAATGCATGATTTTCTGCCAGTAATGTGTGCAAAACCAGCCAAGCACGGATGTTTCCACATAGCTGAGCTACATTTCTGAGCTGTAATTAAAACCTTAGAATTGTTTAGTGGTGATCTCAAGTACAGTCAGGCACTTGGCATGTAACGCTGCTCTACACTTCTCATTTACTTAGCAAAATTGCAAACTACTGAAACAACATTTTTTCGGGGGGTGCCTATGAGAAAAGGTCTTGAGCCAGATGCAGAAGACTTGACCTTAATCCTGTGTGCAATTCTACTTTCTGTTCATTATGGATTTGGAAGGAGACTTTATAGGCTTCAACATCCTGGTGGATGAAAATGTCATGGCGAATAAAGTAAATCTTTTTCTGGTTTGTTGTTAGACCCTATAAAGTATATTACTTCCTGTGAAACTTAGTCAATCACCTAGATGCTTGCAAAATATTCCTGCCTGTAGTAGAATATTTGTCTAAATACACTGCTTGAATAGTATGACCGTCTAACTTAATAAAAATGTTCTATTTGGTGGCACAGAGATGCTGGTAAGATATAATGGATAAGAAATTGGTTTCTTCTCTTTGTGTGTCACTTTTATTATAATCATTTCAGAAATGAATGACAAGAAGTTATTTATCAAAAGAGTACACTACCTTCATTGGCAAAAAAAAAAATTATTGAAACACCAAATTCTTCCAACATTAAAAAATATGTTAACAGACTATACACAGAATGATTCTATGAAGTTACAGGTAAGTTATCTAAAATATCTTTTACCAGTTTGTACCTTTGTTATATGGAGTGCACTTAAGCTAGCAATCCATGGAGCTGAAGAGTTCATCTTTCCTCTAGAACCATCCTCAGCTCTGCCATGTGTTTGCTTTCTCTCACATCTTTAAAAGTATGTCACGTAGGATGGCCACAATGTTAGGTTTATCCTGAAGAATGCATCCTAAAAAAGGGGTTAGAAATTAATGTTTGGAAAGCACATACACCTTGAACAGCTTCATACTAATTTATGTTCCTATAGGTGGACCATGTCTCTTTGGTGCACATAAGAAGAAATTATGAAACTGAATACTTATCTCTATATTGCCTCATCATAAAGCTACTGAATGTGAACTTCCATATATATGTATCTGCCAACTAGAAACAGCCCAGTAATAAATAATGTATAACCCTTTGACTTATTAACAAATTTTGACTGAGAGAGTAATCAATTTCTTATTCCTAAAACAGGAACAAGAACTGACCAAGGTCTGCAACTTTATATAAAAATATCACTCCACTATAGCAGTAGTCACTTAAAATTATGTGGAGAAGCAAAATCCCTGAATTGCTTCATTACATTTCAAATGGTTTTCTCCACCTGAGAAGCTGTACTCCACATACAGTGAAATTTTGCTCTGACCCTAGAGATCTTCCTCTTATAATGCAAAATTGTCACCTATCAGATTATTATTAAATATATTTCGTGGGCTTATTGTTGTTTCTTCCTTACCTGCTCTTTTTCTGACTGGGAGAGGAAAGAAATGTTGCCATTACTCACAGAAATTTTTTTTTCTTTTTTTTCTAATTGCCAATAGTTAGATCAGTCATGGAGAAAAAATGGTCCAAAATTCCTTCAGACTTTAGCAGATTTGTAGTCTGCTTTTTGAGACTTAGCCAGTAAATGCAAAAGATGACAGTCATTGTTCATGCTTCCTCCCCTTTCCTGTTTCTTGAAAAAACCATAACCATTCTCTATTAGGTGTCTCAATTCCACAGAGACTTAAAGAGATCCCAGTTTCCCATTAGTTTCCTGTTTAACTAGTGGGCAAAAATCTTCTTCAATACCCTGACTTAGGTAAGCGTTATTATCTTCAAGAGAGACTTTTTACATTTGCATTGAATTCTACTGTGGATTCTATTCCTTCTACTTTTCTTGAGGCAAAAGTTTGCAGTTTCATTGGAACAAGTATTGCAGGATCGATCCCTCTTAATGAAAAACTAAAGGGTTTACATACTCTTGTACTGGGAGCACTGGAAACCAAACAAAATCTTTTCGACCAATTCTGAAAGCAAGCATGAGCTTCCTACAACTTTAATAGTTATGTTCTGATGATCAGCAGAATATTAATTGTACAATGGATCCAAAATTCCAAACATGAGAGAAACTGAAAACTGGATGCACATTTTTACATCAGTGCCTAATGTAAACCTCAGTTTGATTTAGGTACAGAAAGTCGATGATTCAGTTTCTTATTGCCTTGCATTTGCCACTCATGTGTGTTGTACCCCTTTATCACCAACACAGTCTCGTAACACAAAAGACATACTGTTTTTTCTGCTTGACACACAAACGTATTCACTTTCCCATCTATCATTAAATTGTCTTTCTTCTACATCAATCTTTCTCTGACTGAACATTTTGGGATTCAAATTGTTCCATCAAAGATGGAATGATGCGCCACTTAAGTAAAGGGCCAAGATGTCCTTTAGGACCAGGTTAAATAATACTCAGGCCCTCTCACACAGGCTCACCTTTCCTTCAAACCGCCTTCCCACATGGCAGAGCTGGGAGTATCCATGGAAAACAATGTAGAATTCATGAGTGGGACCCTGGCTGCTGGTTATGAAATATCTTTTTACAGGTACTTTCCTAAAATAATATGTGATTGCTAAAGTTCATGTATCTGTCTGATTTATTAAAAAATTAAATGAAATGTTTGCTCAGTTGAGAGTACCCCTTTAAGTGTGTGTGTCCCCCCACCCTCCCCCCCGCCCCGCGTAATTCTTGTCCGTCTTGTCTTTCAACGCCCCAGGACAGTTACTCCCACCGCTCTCCTGTAGCTCCGGCCGTTCTGCTCTGGCAGCGCAACGCGTGTCACACCCGCTGCACGGTGCCCAGAGCTGGCAGGAGCCTGGGGGCAGGAGCTCGGTGCTGCCACCCGGTGGAAACAAAGTGCCGGGCCGGATAAAACAAGGAGGCGGGGCCGGATCCGGCCCGCGAGCCGGGGGTTTGACACCTGTGATATAGAGATATACCCTGTAACCTTCACAGCCTGTGATAAAGAGGCTGCTGCATTCTACATGATTTTTTGCAATTAATGAAAATAATCGATCTATAAAATGTGTTAATGAAATAGGGAATCAAAAGGTTTGGCTTGATCTTTAAATTAATTATCTAACTGAATGCTGCTGTAATAAGCTGTTGAATTTCTCATCAACTGTTGTGAGAATAATGAAGTTTAATGTCAGATCCTATGTGACACAACCTTAATTCAACTATGTGTTGAAAATGTTAAAATTCAATACCAAAATTCTCTAGAAATAGACCTCATAAATGCTAACCCTCAATGAGGCTCAGTGAGCCTTCAGCATTGTAACATCCTGTGTGATCATTAAATTTAAGACAGAACAAATAAGTATTTCCTACAGGAGACAATTACAATTGTTCTATCCGAGGACAAGAACATATGGATATTGGCAGCATTGTGTAAATAATCTAAATTTCTTCTAGGAAATTCAGAGCACTTACCATTCTGGTGAAACATAAAGGAAACTGAATAAATCTATGATCTTTGTAAATTAGGTCATGTAATGTGCTCATTATTTTTACCAGAAATTTTCCAGTAGGAATACATAAGGAACTATAATGGTGCCTAATATTATGCCCATATAAGTCAGGCATTCCACCACAATGTGATATTTGTCTGACTTGGGACAGCAATTCTGCAAAATCAGCCATATGCTTGAATGTGGATGCATTTAATTCCATCGAACTGAGTAGGATTTAAGTGTTAGTCGTTCTTGCAACTGTACATTTATCAGACAGGTGCTGTCATAAACTGAACAATCTCTTTGAGAAAAAAAAATATATATGCATTGAATACCGTATTACAGAGTACATATATTTCACAAATGACCCCAAGAATAGTGCTTCTTGCCTGTCAAGGAAAATAGTTTCATAGGAGAGCAAGATGTCATATCATGAGACCACCAAAGCAGAATACATCAAGAAAATTATAAACACTAATCTTTTTTCCTGGAAAAGATAATATTTAATATTTTTAACTTTCTTTATATATAAAAACTTCATTTTCAACTGAAAATCAACCAAAAGTCCAGCACCTGCAGTAAGATTGCTAATTTGTTTTGCTTGGTTTATTTTCAATAATTATTACAAATTTAATTCCATATTACTATTGAATTTAGTAATTGAGTGAATCAGGATATGGTGTCCACCCAATATACATATATTATATATATTTTTTAAAATGTAGCTTTCAAACATGAAATTTCCAAAATTCCAAGCTCTAGTGGTGCTTTTTAAGCAAGAACAGGTTATTTCTTAAAAACAGTTTCCTTTTTTGTTGTTTAATAATTAATTTTCCTGTTAAGTAATTTTCCTCTGTTAACATCCAAAAGGTCTGGGGAACATGTTCTACTTTAGTACAGCTCTTTGTTTTTCTTATTCTGATCACTTATTTTCCCATTACTTTTCTGACATTGTTAAATATCATACATATTTCTTTCTTTTGTCTTTTATTTCTAGGAGAGAACCAGACCATGAAAATAAAAAAGAGAAATACAACATATCTGTTTCCTTCTGCTCTGTCCATTTATTAGAAACAACAATATGAATGTTGTTGCCACTACTCTTATATAAATTTGGGTTCCAATATATATAATATTTTTAGGTTTTTATATACATTTTTGTTTATTTTCAACCTGTATGGAATGAATCTCCATGTTAAAGATTGAAGTAACAGATAATACACATCAAATAAATTCTTCATATTAATCAGACAGTTTCTATATATTCCTTTCATTCAAAGCACTTCTTAATCAGTTTAGCATAAAGAAGAAAAACTGTTCTTTCTTTCTTCTTTGCAGCCGAACATCAATGACACTTTAGAAATGGTGCAACAAAACAGAGCTCTCATGTCTATCACTGATGGTGACTAATGCTATTGGTTGCTGGCCTTCAGGGATAAAAAATCCAACTATTAGTGCCATTTATAAGAAGATACACTGCATAATATAAATGTTTTCAATATAAAGTTTGAGAGCTATTTTTCATAAATATAGGATCTCAGGGTGGGATCAGACTATACCTAATAAATCCATCTGATTCTGGTAGAATCTCCTGGCAATATTTCAAGACTGTGACCTCCTAGAACACTTTGCAAATTTTATAGTCATGAAAGCATCTGTTGAAAAAAAAAAGCCATGCCTTTTCCTCCATGATTATATAATTTATTATTTTTCAACAGAAAGGGCAAAATAATACTTATTATAAATTCTTATTTTTACCTCTGAACAGACTAGCTTCACCTATGAAACTGGACTAATTATTTATCACCATCTATGAGCAATATTAAGGACATTTTCTAGGAATATATCAATGTAGAAATTCTACTTTTTTGTAATTGATGGATTCACATCAATTCCAATTATTGTCTAGCTTTCTGATAACTTTCTGATTAAATAATGCAGTATATAAAAATATCTAAGGAAAAATCAAATGCGTGCACTGTCTACTATAACATTAAGTATTTCTATAACATTTTGTACTGAATTTCCAGGTTGTGAATATGTTAATGCTAGATCCTCGTAACAATAATAATGATAAAAATGTATGGCCCAAAGTCAGAAAAGAAAGATTAAATTATTAACCGCCCTTAAAAAATCTTATAATATAACAAAAGAAGATGGATCAGAGTTCAATTTTCAAATATATAACAGATTCAAATTTTCTCTGAATACTTCAAAATCACAAAATATTAAAACTAGTGACTGAAATAATAGGTAATACACGAACTGTTTGCTGCCATGGAAACTGACAATTTTAGAGATGCTTGAATTTCTGTGTGCAATTTTCATATACTTTCTTACATGAATTTCGTGAATTTTATTTACCTTTCTTACATGGATTTTGTGAATTTTATTTTTTTATATTAGATCTTTATATAAAAGTAGTTCGTTTCTGAGAGCTACCTTCAGCTAGTCATCCATCACCTGTTACTAGGATGAATGGTATGGAAGGCTTCAGAGGCTTAAATTCCTAGTATATAAGGTATTATTAAAAAAAAAAATCTAGTGCTCTTGTACAGGAAACTAAACTCCTTTACGTTGGTGAGCTAAGGGGCATTCAACCAAACTGGCAATAAATCGGATTTGAGCACATTAAAATGTCCACTGACATTTTTTAACTATTTAGTAAAAACAGCCCTTTTGCTAGAATTCGCATTTTGATTTTTAAACTGTTTCTTGCAAAGCTTCATCTTCTATTTATACCGTAAAATGAACACCACTTCTTACAGGCACGTCAGCATTGCAGAACAAGTTGTGGCAAGCTGACCGTATAACACTCAATCAACACCCTTTGCATATTAACACAAATCACCCAACCATCAAGCGAAATTTTTGATACAATTAGCATGATATATACTTTAGTTGTAGGGATACTTGGAAAATGATGTTTCTGTATTGCAAAACTTAAGAATCATATGAACATTGTTCAGATTACTTTTAAAAATGAAACCCAACCTTGTCTCTCCAAAATATAAGAAAAAGAAACAACCTAAACTAGCAAATAGCCTATTTGGGAAATTTCAGTTGAAGTTCCTTCCTACCTTGACCCAGAACAAGCACCTTACCTCATCATCTCACATTTCCATTCAACCATTATGATCATCAGGCTATTTTCATATTATCTTTTGTCAAAAAAGAGAAGATAAGGTAAAGCATTTCAGTTTCCATAATGTAACACTTTAAATTGAAAAGCTTTGTCAAAATCTCCACTTCTTTAACTTGTGAAAATATTATCACTCCCTATCTTATCCAGGCTTTTCACTTCCAGATCAAGTTTTTTTCTGCTTTAATGATAACATATCCATACTGCATTTATCCAGCTTCTAAAACCACATTCAAATTCACAACACTACTTTGGAGGAAATAATTTAATTATAATAATTCCATATCGGGTCTTTTGGATGTGAAAAATACCATTTTTAGGAGTTTTCTGAAACCAAAGTTTGCCCTTATCTGGAAGATGATGGATTTGTGAGAAGTCAGGTAGTTACTCTGTTACATAAGTAAGTGCTTAAAATTTGGAAGTATAATTATCATCCTCTACAATTCCTTAAAAGAAGATGTGGCTTTCTATCATATGGAAAGTAAAAAGACAGACTAGAAGATGGATGATTTTCCTCCTCCATTCTCCTAAGAAAAGTTGACTGTCATGTCTGAAGAAGATACACACGCATATGATTTGTGCTGGTTATGTTGTTTTAGCTTGAAAAACACAAAAGAATTCATAAGACTTCCAAGAAAAATTGTCAAAAATTCCTTACTTTATAAAATTTCCCTCAATGTTTTAGGCCCAAAATATGATCATGACAACTGTTCTCTGACAGGTTAGTGTTAATAAGCTTTCCCTTTTGTTTTGGGTTTTTTTGTTTTTCTATACAAAATTGTCTAGGTAAATGGCAGCACGAAAAAAGTCTGCTTCATATAAATAAAATTTATTTTATTTTTTCCACAGGGAATAAAAACATCTATAGAAAATGTAATGATTTCCAGTACAGAAATGATGTGACTTAAAAGTCATCCTTAATTCTCGTTAGAAATACTATTCTTATAAATCTGAGTTTTCTGCTTTTAAAAATTTTCACTATCTTTGAATTTGCATTTTCTTAGGAAATGTCAGAATTGTCTGGTTTTGTGCAACCTTCATGTTGTTACTGTGCACTATATGTTATTACTGTGTAGTATGTACTTCACTGCTCAGAATGTCGTAAGGGCCATTATTATAAATGGGTTGAGGAAAGCAGATGTGAGAAGGCAAACAGCCCCGAAAATAGCAAGAATAGAATAATGAGCAAGATCTGCTATATTTACTCTTCTGTCTAAGTTAGGATTTTGCATGTTTTTTAACCTAAAGAGTTAGATAAAACCGAAACTAATTTCATCCAAGCTTAGTACTGTAGATATCACCTTACAAATTCTCATTGATTTCTTTCTAGTGCCATGACTATTGTATGTAGCAGTGTGGCTTCAGAAGGAAAACGACACTAGCAAAAGAAGGGGAAGCAGGAAATGAGTGTCCTCCCCCACCCCCCCTTATTGAGGTGATCTAGGTGCTGCTTACTTTGAGCTTTGGACCAAAGACAAGACCAAAGACAAGAGCAAGTTATGCTATTTCCTTGGCTATTGCACTGTATCATAAAACGTATGTGAGACTGCCCTCACCTCTACTGCTAATTTTAAAATCAGTAAGACGCAGTCAGGAATATGCATGCAAGACAGAAATCTTCAGTGTAGATCCAAAATGGGAAAGACTTGGAAAGCATAGCTATCTAAGACCCAGACACAGAAGCTTCAGACACAGACTTTTATTGATGTACATCATTTATTGCTTGATACATTCGGGTTTTAAATTATACATTGAGGTTACTTATTTACCTTCAGTAGGTTTATGGGTGGTTCATCACTAAAGCCAGAAGCAGAGAATAATTTTTAGTACTGAGGTATATGAAGATATTGAAGATACTTATATAAGTGGACTCGTTCTTTTACTACAAATGGCACGACTTTTTTGAGCTGAAATAATGTAAACCTGGTTCTAACTCTACCTTATGAATTCAATGAACATATGAAACAAGGGAAACAACACACATATCTACACACGCATATACATATGCATACATATGTACACAAAGTCTTAGTTCAAGCTTTAAGATGGTCTCAGGCTTAGCCACAAAATACTGCTATAGGTTCTTGCCTTTTATTTGAAGAAGGAGCAGAATATCATAAAGAACACTTTTTCAGGAGTCCACTTAGGAAATCTCACACATGCACAGCTGGGGACAATTTCTGAAGGTTTGGATGTGATTTTCTCTCATCGTGCTGACCTGCCAGGAATCTAGAAACCGCTGTTTAGTTTTTTTCTTTCATGGGGTCCCTCAAGACATGCCTGCCTTCAGGGGGAAAAAAAGCAGTGCTTTGACACAGAAGATTCAATGCTTTGCAGGAAATATGGCCTATTGAACAACTGCCATCTTTACAGAAAGTTAAACTGAGACTAAATAAACATAAATACTGGGAAAAGCTGCAATTGTTTAATATTTTTTATCTAAAATTACATAGGTGTCTAATTATATAACAAAATCATTTGCATTTGCATCCAGCAATGCAATGCCATGTTATGTAAATAATAAAATCTATGCTGTCAGATATTCATAAAAAGAACCAATCCTCTAATTCAAAAATATAGACATTAACTATGAATATGCAAAGCTTTTTCCCCCTTAATGAACAAATAGCTGCAAGCGTGTTTGGTGTAAAAGAAAAAAAAAAAAACCAACAAAAAACCTGGATTGTAGAATTGAATCCCAAATGACAATCACATAGAAATGAGGATGTGAATATTATATTTACAATCATTCAGAAACATACTTTATAAGCAATTAGATAACCAGCTTCTTTTAAAAAGTATAAGAGTTTTGACCAAAAAAATCCTTAATTGTTGACATGACAGGTTTTAAATGTTGATGACTAAGACTCTAAGACAAAACACATTAATTCCAAGCTTTAAGCATTATAGATCCAATACTGAACATAAGAGCAGACTGTAATTATTTTTCAGAAAAAAATAATTTAAAAGTTCACCTTTATAGTCAGAACAATAGATAAAATTCTGTTATCAAGCTGTATAGAAAGTGGGAATTACTTAACTCACAGTACAAAAAACACCAGTAAATACATTATCTTCAAAAGAGATATTTTTATGGTTAATAAATTGTGTTTTACATCAAATTCTTTATGAGAGCATTTACCATACTTGGTCCATGGATTGCTTCTTAATAGCCATAACATAAAACTAGTCCAAAAAAACCTCAACAGCAGTCCATGCAAAAAGCAAAATTTCTTTGTTTTGATTTTAATACTCAATTGTCTGAAGAAGTTATCATCATCTTGAGATCTCTGTAGTCTTTGAAATTGCCTTAAGTTTTATAGATTGGCTGAGAGGATGTCTATGTTACAGTTTTGGTCTGGATCAGGAGAAAGCTTTTAAAGCTAACTATCCCCATATTCCATGCTTTTATTCACTTTGTAGCATAGTCTCAGGGCACAACTGGGTTCATTTCATGTGAAACTAATCTGAAGATGCACACTAGAAGTACACCAAATGAACTCCAGTCACTAATGCCATTCAGTCCATGAAAGCAGACGGAAGATGATCTGAAGTAACCCTACAAGAAACATGCTAATGGTGGATATCAAGTTATTGGCAACTGCTTTGATTCACAAGTCCATTTCTATTGTGCTACCTTACTTGCTAGAGTTGACATAACCTACAGGATTCCCCGCTTCAGTTCTCTGGAAATTTTCCATGTTACAGTACAATCAATGAAAAATACTTATGCTTTTCTCTAGAGAACACGCAAGTTCTCTCTCTGCTTTAAATAGCAGGAGCCTAGTACTGTGCCTCTAAGAGAGAGCAGTGAACATCTACAAAACATGAAAAAGTGAAAAAAAAAAATCGTAGGGTGCCAGTAGTCAAGTAGCATCCATGTAAAATGCTAATTAGTAATAGGTATACTTTATGCATCAGCTGTTTAACCAGAGAGTCAGACTGAGTGGAAAATTTCCACCACGGAAAGCAGAATAAAAGTACCAAATGAACTTTAATTTTTTTAAGCACCAGCAATGGTTTCTACTGTTATGATACCACAAGTAAGAAAACACTGTATAAAGCATGCAGTCTAAATAGCTGGAAGAATAACAAAACCAAAGAAGAATTCCAAAAAGAATATTTAAGTAAGCTATATTCATTGATGAAAAATCCAGACTGGAAATTTAGCACTTACAAGCTTACCATTTCAGTGACTGGTTATACTTAACCTGAAAAAGGGAATACAAACCTCTGAGTTAAGCACTGTATACAGGAGAACTAGGGTGTTTTTTTGAAGGTTGTCAGAATTCCTACAAAGTAATAATAAAACATTTACAATAACTAGTAAAAAATACAGAATGTGAGGTGCTTTTGAACTTTGGCTTTTGTGCAAGGGCTCAGATATGTATCTTGGGAGGAAGGCAGGTGCCTGTGTTCACTTAAACTATCAAGCCTAAAAGTCTCTCTGGTGATGATTCAATATATCATCTAAAGGAGATGTGAAAAGTTCATGTAATAATTCAGTAGAAAGCCAGGAAAGTCAGCATCCGTTTTCAAAGGAATACAACTTGGTCATTGCTAAAAAAACACACAATGGAAATTCCCTGCTGCTTCCCTACTTGGTTTCTGCTATGTAGATGGAAAAAGGGAGGAATAAATATGCCATTAGTTCTCTCTGTATATACAAAAAAATCAGCAACACATGCATGTAACACAGCACCTCGAGTACGAATTTGTTCTAGAAAAAACTATACTGCCTATTTCTGCATATATGGACATGTACAGTTTTATTTTCACACTGCAGCAAGGTTCCCACCTTTCACGGGAGAGCTAAGCAAGCAGAACTGCTTCTGGGGAAGAAAATTAGACCACCTGCACACATTAAGTTGAAGGTGTTCATTGGAGCAGACTGCTTAAAATAGTGCCCTAATCAATAAGATACAGGGATAAGGTGGGCCTTCCCATCCTCTAGAAGGTGTGGCCCCTGTAGAGGAAATACTTCAAGATTTACTAGAGCACAAAGACTGTTGGCAGTATGAACATACAGCCTCATCGTTATTTTATTCACATGTAATAGGAAATTCTGACCAGAACTTCTTTTTTAGATGCGAATGAAAATCCATGATAACATCAAATAACAAACAGAAGCGTCATTAGTAAGTTTTGCCACACAAAGGTAAGATACCCAAAAGTCAGTATCTCTTGTCCGGTTGGGTGTTATTAAGAGAATGGGTGTACAATGGACTACTTTAAGAACTGTAAACCTTAATTATAAATAATGAGACTATCTACATCTATCTTTTCACAAAATCACTGTTCTGTGATGATAAATATTTCTGCAAACTAGAGACAGTACTCATAACATAATTATAGATGTGACTTTCACCCGTTACCCAACTTAACTAAAATTTATAGTCAGTTGAAATATATGTGGTACTAGAGGAGAATTCATATTTTCTGGAAATGTAATATAAGAGACATGAATATAAAATAATGGAAGTTTACAATTTATTTTCAGTACATTACCTTCTTTCCCTCTCCTGTGCCTTCCAAAAGGAAATGCTGAGTTCTGTTTTTTCGGTCTTCTCTCATCATGCTTCATCTCTTAATAGTCTCCTTCATTAGTTCAAATTCAGCTTTTGTATGTGCGTTTATGCGTCATTCAAGACTTCTTAATTTTTTGTTCAAATTAAAATTTTGCTTCACTTGCTCTGGATTTGTACTTTTCAGACCATGGTCAACATAGACAAAAGATCTGTAAAGTTCTGGTGTGGCCTTCATTGAGTCATGACACAGGCTTTATTTGCCTATAGTTTTGAAAAATATATCCAGCAGTCAAAATAAGGATGTCATTCTACACGTAGCAGAAGCTGAATTAGACTGGCACTACCATCCCAATCCCCAGACCACATACATTTTTCCTTGTGTAGGTTCTAGTAGTCAGACAGCCACAGGGAGAGCTGGATCACCATTTTTTTTTCCTCAGCGTAGATTTTCACAAGCTGCTCCAACTCACCTCATAATTGGTTGGTAGCCTCTTCACAATCAGTGTAGAATCATCTCTCTCAATTGCAGCGTGGTCTTAGTTTTGTTCACAACGAGCATGAAATTCTGTCCTGTGCTAACTTGCCAGAGGAATTGAAGTTCAGGAGCACTGGTGCTGCAAGTATTAGAATGATGCCTTCACTGTTATCTCTGCAGATTTAACCAGTTTTTTCTTCCATGCAGCATATCTTGAATCCTTAAGGAATTCAGGGATCCATAGAGAATTCTCAAATGTTAGAAAATCCTTCTTGATACCATTCCATGTTTACATTTTAAACTACATATTGACTAGAGCCTGTAGGAGAGGCCGTATACCTAGGAGCACATTTTCTCTTAAGGAGGAAAAAATGAATAAGCACATAAACCAAATGATATTTTGGCATGCATTTATTTATATTGAGAGAAAGTGCAAAATATTTTGCTATGAACATATAAGTTTAAGTAAACAAAATAGTTTAATAGAAATCTTGTAACACATACAACAATTTATACGCTGAAAGCACTTTAGGTCCATATCAAAGGGGTTTAGTTTTTCATTTTTATCTATGTACTTAAGTTGAAATCAGTAAGGGAAGACTTAAATATCTTAAACACTGAGCTTAGTACACAAATATTTAATGAATTTAACTGAGTATAATTGAATATTTCAAGATGAAAAGAAATTATGATCTAAGAAATAACAAAAGAATATGCAGTACTTTGACTTTTTGGCTCATATAAAATAAAGTTTTCAAGGCTTTAATGCTTATTTTAGCACCTAAATCATGAATATCCACAATAATAATACTTGCATTTTGTGAGACTGACGAACAGTACTTTTCAGGTTCTAATATATTAAGAACACTACTATTTAAATAACATTATGCAAAGCATTGTTTCTAGTTTATTTTACATACTGATACATACCTAATATGTATTAATACATTCTTATAGTATAATGTTGTTTAGTTTGTTAGTCACACAGTAATTAATATGCAGTATATATAATCAAACTCAACTTTCTATATTGGGTATTTATATAGATTTCAACAATGTATGACTGCCAGTTAATGACACTAAAAAGGCAGAAAGAACAGAGGAAGAGATACTGAAGTCAGCTCACAATTCATCAGAAAAGAAAGAGTTTAATTATATATTGTTTCATACCTACTTGATTTTTTAAAATTAAATGTTTAAAATTGCTATTTCCTTTGTTTCGTATTTGTGATGGTTTAAAGTCATCAAAATATAATAAATCTAGGGCTCAGGGTGGGAGTATGTCTCAAAAATTAACATCGTAGTATTGTGGGAAGTGATTTTAATAACGTGTGTAAGTATATGCTTAAACTCTACTTAAAGTGGAGTTCACTATATTGCTACATGTAAAAATTTGCTGTAAATTTTATTGAAAAGGATGAATTACAAGTTATACCCAAAGGTCTTGGACAGAGGACCAATTTGTCAGGAGATAAAAATAACCATTATCTGTAGTGCCTGTCCATAAGACAGGGGCTTTCAGCCAAAATTTAAAATACAAGCAATTTGAACTAGGTGGGCTGCACTTGTAGATGTTTAAAAGCATGAAGAAGGTACCAAAGATCAGCTCACACACATATCTTTTGTCTCTATCTGGATATCTAAACTGTTCCTGATTTTGATGAAAAAAAAAAGTTTGAGATCTAAGGTTTCCTTTTTTTTATTGTTTTATTAAGCACATAAGAAATTGCTCCAGGTAGAAGTAGTAATATTTTTAAATCAGCAGTATCCTCCATTCAGTCTTTTCTCCTCTCCCTTCCCTGCCTCTTTTTTGATTTTTTTACGTTAATTTTTATATTTTTGTTATCATTTTCATCTCTGTTACTGTCATAAGTATATATTCTATATAAACTCATACTACATATATATATGTGTCTGGCAGGCTTCATAAAGTTTCTGGCCTAGGAGCTAGTTCTTCAAATAAACAAAACAAATACAACAAAAAAGATATAATCAAATAATTAGTAAAACAGATAAAAATCCCCCAACCCTCTTTATTTATTTAGCAATGCATAATGCTATTTATAAAAAAAAAAAACAACAAATATTCTAGGGTTAGTTCACCATGCTGCTCCGCAAACCATGTGAGAAATTGTTAAATGGAAAGAAAAATGTGAAACATGCAAAAATTAAAGGAAGCATTGTGATGATTGCACAAATGCAAACATCATTAACAGAGTAATTATACAAACGTGTTATTTTCAGTTCTGCATAAGCATTTCATAGTCAGCTCCCAGAAACTCATAAATAATTTATATCATATTTGATTTGTTCTAAAACATTGAACATAATTTTCATACTACTTGACCTTATGACCTACTGGCTACTTGACCTCTGGAGAAATAAGGGTTTTCCGGAGATGTAATTAATTTATTAAACTTTCATTTAGTCTCAGTAGATCACAAAACTAAGGGTCTACCAAAAAAAATAATAATTGTACAGTAAATGTCTTTTTCTCTTGCAATTAAATATTGGACCACAGAAGTTCAGTTGTTTGTTATGTGATTGTAAATGAGGAAGCCAAAAGATATAAAATATGAATGGAGAGGTTAGAATCTTCTTTTTCTGTCATGGAACCAACAGTTCTTTTGTCAGCCTTTTTGCAGAGAATCAGAGAATGTAATGAAACAGGTGGACCGATCTGTGAAAATAACACCTTTGTATTTTGAGTGCAGGAAGATCACCTAGTATGAGAAGAAGATAACCTCACTGCTTCAAATGGAAAAAAAATATTGCAATAATAAATTAAATTACATCAGACACTATTATTATATTGAACAGTAACCAATTATGCATCAAAAATATTCATATTTATGTAAAACACTTCTTGAAGTCACATGCCAGTAGAAAATGATATAACTTCACTCATCTCTACACTGATTTTCAAGCACAGTTGAATTTCCAAGACAATGTCCTATTTTAGACAGATCAGAGACTCTAAATTTTACTATCTTACATTAATTTTAAATCATAGCATGTTACAAAAGCAGTCTTCTCTACTAACCCTGACTTGCTGTATTGAATATGAAAGAATAGAAATTTAAGAACAACGCCTTCGGATAATGCATGAGTGTTTCTAATAAGGAAATACTTTTTCAGTCCTGTATCGTGCAATCCTTCTGTTAGTGTTTTGAATATATTTTTCTCTCTCTTTTATTTTTTTAAGACTTATTCATATAAACAACACTATTTGAGAATTAACACATTTCTCTATGTATGAAGAATGACTTTTTCAAGTCAAGTCTCTTTTTCAAGTTTTTGAACAGAGCTAAGGGATTTTGTTTGGTTTGAGGTCTCTACACATTCAATATCAAACTGATTAAAGAAATACCTTTACTTTCACTCTAAAGTTAACCATGTGTACATGTTGAATGTCTATGGATTTGTTAACTTCACTGTCTTCTTTTCAACCTTTATTTTCTTTGCTGTCTGATTTTATGTCAGTAAAAATGTCTCCAAGTTTATTTCAAGACCTGCTTTCTTGAGAGCTAAATCTAGCAGTATTTTAAATTGCTTCTGTCATCAATAATATACTCATTTTTTCTCTAGTGATTTTACATGAAAATTTTTAAAAATAAATGTAGAATTCTGCCTAAAAAGAAAAAGCAGACAAAGGATGGCAAAGAAGAAATATTTTGTGTCTGTGACTGAACAATCAAAGAGAATCTTAAGATGTTTAATTCTTCATATCACTATATACCAACCTTTATGTTGTACATTATTTCCAGAGCTTAATTGAGGCAAATGGGACAAGGAGCGAACTACTAGAAAGTAATCATCTCCAAGTTTGTTAATATCTCACAGGAAATATTGAGTGACAGCTAAACTGCCTTTTTTTTTTATCCTTGGGCTGTTCTGTCACTTCTCTCTCTTATTACCCACCTACGTCCCATTTCATTTTTCTGTTTCTCTGGCATCTGTCTTGCTGTGACTTGACTTTAAAAATGTGTACTAAGTATTTAAACTGCATATCAAGTCTTTAGCATAGGCAGTTATTTAAGCTTAGCTTTGCAATTGTCAAAGGCAGCTGTGACCTCTCGGCTTTTCTAGGCAATTATAGGATTAATCCTTTGTCATATTCATTATAAAATTTATGGTTTTTAATTAATTATCAAATATATTGTTCCAGTTTGTTATTTTAGGGCATCTATATAGATTGCAAAACTTAGCAAAGCTGTATAATATAAATGAAAAAGCTGCTAATATTTTCCCTCCCTTCAAATGCTTTTTAATTCTTTGAATTTAGCTACGGATGGTCTGCATCAAGCCCATCGATATAGTGCTTTGCAGGAAATTCTTAGTCTCGATTCAGAGAAAATTACAATGGTTAGAGAAGTAGGCAGGACCACAAATTATTTTGTTAGGAAAGTGATTTTCTTCTCAGCATAACACGGGCATCTCACTGAAACCAGGTGCAATATTCCAACATGCTTTCACACAGTAAGAAATTCTGCTTGATACAATGGCAAAGAAAGCATTATGAACCATAGTTACATTAAGAAAAGGTTCTTCATCCAGAGGGTGGAGGAGCACTGGAACAGGCTCCCCAGGGAGGTAGTCACAACCCCAAGCCTGGCAGTATTCAAGAAGCAATTGAACAACACCCTGAGACATATGGTGTGAATTTTGGGTTTGTCACATGCAGGGGTAGGAGTTGGACTCGATGATCCTTGGGCTTCCCTTCCAACTCAGGACATTCTATGATTCTATGAAAAGTAAAATAATTTTGAATACAAGAATGGGTCAGCTGGCCAAAATCTGAGTATGGAAACCACTTATGTAAGAAGTAGGTGCATTTCCTAATGTTTATATTCACAAGATTCCATGCAATGGATCAGAAACTTTAGTTTGTTTTACAGACCTCCTCTGATGTACCACTTTTGATACATAAGTAGGTCCGAAGCTGTAATCATACAATCCTACAGTTCACCAAAGTCTTCATATTATGTTGCCTCCGCTGCTGGAGAAGAATTAGGTTTCGTTTACTTCCGAAAATTTTCTTGAGAAAATTGCATACATCGTTTTCTCAATGATCTGTCGTTATATACGAGTAAGTTGTGGTCAGCAAACAAGTATGTATGTGTGCATATATATAACAGGTAATCATACACCTGCATACAATTCTAGATGGATTATCTCAAACTAAAGAGATCTAGTCTGTGTGTTAGTAACCTATCATTCTTACACAAAGAACATTTTCATGATTGCATCTAAACATAGGATTTGCTTAATTAATGAAAAATATTAATATCCCTTTTACAGTCTTAAAAGATCTCTTCCTGCAATCCCTATAGGAATCAACATTTCCATTGTGAATAATTTTTGTGAAATTTAGTTATCGCCATGGGGAAAATTTTGGAGTTTCTTCATGTTTCAAAACAAGTTCAGTAAAATAAGTGCTATCACATCCATGTAGAATAAAACCTCTAAATCAATTTGAAATAATTCAGGACTATTTGATGATTGTTTCCTTGGTATTGAGAAGAAAAACTATTCAAAAATTGTAAAACTGCAAGAGATATTGTTCATTGTATTGATGGATTATTGGTAAGGGTTATCAAAGCATATCAAGTTGCTTTGTTTTGCTTGTTAAATTTTTTGCCTTTGATTAATCTTTTTTTCTCTATTTTTCTTCCTCATTCCAAACTGGCTTTTGATTTACTTGATTTTTTCTGCTGTTCAGACTTGCTAAAGTGCTCTTGTCAACAGTTGAGTGTATGAGTGAAGCAAAGTGTTAGTTAATAGTGTGAAAGCTTGGTGTGCTGTCAGAAAAGGGCAGGCCATTAACTTGTGAAATTTTGCTTTCAATGTTCTGCAGTCCTAGTGCTGTCAGAACAAATCTCACTGATGATTTACTATTAGAGTTACAAATGGCATATGAATTTATGATACTTTGTAATTAAGCACCACACTTCTGCCTAGAGCAATTAAGATGGTAGGCTATGGTAGATGGCTTATAACAAAAACAAACAAAAAAACAAACAAACAAACAAAAAACCACCACCAACAACAAAAAACCAGAAAAACACAACAACAACAACAAAACAGTAAAAAAAAAGGAAAAAACACAGCCACACTGAAGAGCAGCTCCTTTACACCAGGAAAAGTATGCCAAAGAACTTCAATCTTGATATCACAACCCTATCTTTAGACTATCAGACCAGTCAGTACCTGACTACAACCACGGTGCTAATTACTGCAGTTATATGAACAATAAGAACAGATTACCTTGAATGTAAAAAAATAAATTTTATCTGATTTCAGCCCTGACAAGAAAGCAAAGTGAGACCTCTGAATTGCAATAGAGAGCCCTGAAATGACAAAGATCTTTTAAAATTATAAGTACTACATAATGATACGGTATATTACATCCTATTTTTCTATCTTGAAAAATGACATATCACTGCATCTAAAACCCTGCAAGACAACCATCTCAAGCCTAGTAACTTCAAAACATTTGTGTCATTAGCTGAAGTTACTGTCTAACAACTGCTAAGTAGTTACAGGGTTATTTGGTACAAATGAACATTGTTCACCTTGAACAGACCTGCTGTGGACCTGCTGATAATGTCATGGCTGTGCTTTTTCTCTCTGGCCGAATTTGCTCAATTTCTAGCAACATCTTAAAATAAACAATGGTATGTCACTCTACAAACCTTGTATTTCTATTGTTCACGTTGATTTCGAAATATTACATTATGCAGTTCTGACTACAACCATTAATATAATTCCCTCTTTTCATTTTTGTTGTCTTTAGATTTGACACTTCTTAACATGTCTGTCTCCTGTTATGAAGAAATCAGTTAGCCATTGAAAATTAAGCTGAAGAGTGGCTACAGAAAGGAAGTCTTAATTGTACGAATCCACAGTGGTGGATTAAATTATTCATACTGCTTACAATTTCTTTTGTAATTGCTCCCATCTACTCTCTTTTAAAGCTTCTGATTTACCTGCATGCTCTATCTTATTTAAAATTATGTCATGAATTCTTCAGAATGGATCTGTTTCCTTTTGTGGCACAACATGGACAGTAATTTTCATTGGATTCTTGAGTCTATCAGAATATAAGTATCCCCCAGAATTCACTAGGCATTAAAATAGGTTTTTGTAAACAAAGAATCAAACTTATTTACTTAAATATGGAATCTGAAGCTGTGAAAGTCACATGCACAAAGGAATGAATTTAAGGCTTCAAATTGCAGGGAAATCGAGTGACAAATCTTGCATTTCATTCAGTAGTAAAGGAGCCAGATTTTTCAGTAGTCCCTATGTACAGAAAGGCACAGAACAAATAATTTGCTGCATTAAGAGGAAATTTGCAATGAAACCTTGCTCAAGTACGTTGAAAAATATGGAGCTGTATACTTACGTAATTTACAGTCAAGACTACAATTATGTCTGAAGACTCATAACAAGAAAAAACTTAGCATTGAACCTTAAATAAATGGAGAAGGCTAGAAAGAATTTGCATCAAAATTGTATATTTTTGTCTGTTTGGTTTTAATTAAAAGGTAAGTACATTCTTAAGTGTAATTTTCTTAATTGGAAAATTCTGTTGTCATTAGTTAGCAAATAATTTCCAAAACATAGTCAATATTTAGAGGGAACCTGTCTAAGTTCATTAACAAAATATCCATTAACATTCAGGTGTCGACCCAGCATAGAAAGTCAATTACCAATATTGTCTCCAGACCCATATAGCTGGAACTGTGGGTGACATAATTCATATGTTGTTACATTAAAAAAACCCAAAAAACCAAAAAACCACACAACCAAAACCCACTAAACTGGTAGCAAGAAATTTGTTTTAGAATCCCAGGAATTTACTTTTAATGGAAAGTGAAAAAAATTATAGGACTCACTCTTAAAGCACTTGACAGTCTCCTGTTAGTGTATGCCTGTGCAATGCATACAAACTGTCCTTTAAGACTGATGAAAACAGACATAGATATTGTAGTTACAGGCAATTTTGCAAATCACAAAGTGAAGGCCAGAAAGTCATTCCATGGAGGTGTTGTCAACCAGAGAGAGAATGAATTTTATAGAAGTTTATTTCACCTTCAAGCACTGATCTGACACATTAAATGATGCATAATTATAAGCAAATTACAAGTGCCATATCAAATTCTTCTGAGAAAACTTTGCTTAGTTTTTTTTTTTTGGTTGATCCATAAAGGGTTTGTTAAGATGGGGGAAAAGTTAGCTGGAATAGGACAATAGATAACAGTAATTATGATTAAACAAGATGCAGAGGATCAGTGTGGGTACTTTTATTTTCATAGAATCATTGAATGGTTTGGATTGGAAGGGACCTTAGTCAACATCTAGTTCCAATGCCCCTGCCATGGGCAGGGACATGTTCCACCAGACCAGGTTGTTCAAAGCCTCATTTTACCTGGCCTTGAACACTTCCAGGGATGGGACATCCACATCTTCTCTGGGCAGCCTGTTCCAGTGCCTCACTACCCTCATGGTTAAGAATTTCTTTACCCTCTTTCAGTTTAAAGCCATTACTTCTTGTCCTATTGCTAGTTCTTAAAGTATTAATAGAATCAAGATGTTTTTAACAGTTTTTTGCTCTGACTTTTGGTTAGACACTAAGTGAAACAAGATCAAAACCAACTGAAAAATATTGAGTCACATTTTCTGGAGTCTCAATAGTTGGTGGTCTGCTGTTGAAAGCTTTCCAACTATTTCAGCTCAGACCAGATCTCATACAAACAACTCTCAGAAAGGTGTTTAAGAGGCAACATTTATAAATGCTTAACAGGCCTCTCATTTTCAATTTTTTTTTGTCTTCTCATTTATTAGCGTCATCCTGAACTGAAAATCTAATCACCGAAAGTATAATCACAACACGGCTCTAGATTCACGTTTTAAAAAACTGGTTTAAGAACTATAGTTGCTAAGTCATTGTAAGTAAATGTAGTTGCCAAAAGTGGCCAAACTTCATAGGTGAGAATCAAATATGAGAACGGGGTCCATCCAGGATGGAGCACTGGAGAAGAGCTGTCTGCAACATCAGTGCAGGATTGAAAGTCAGAGATAATGCTGGAGCTTTGCACTCCTACATCATCTCTGGGACAGGGACTGATAGCTCCAAACTTGATTGAAATGGGGTCCTGAGCTGTGAGGAGAGTGGAGGAAGGCCCCTGGTGGGGCTGGGCAAGGCTTTGCTTTTTTTTTTTTTTTTTCCTGAAGACACATTCAGTTGTGTAGCATCTCTACTTGACAGCTCCTCAGCTGAAATTCTGTTAATCATATCCTCAGGTGCATGATTTTACCCACATATTTTACAGGCATACACATATCATTAAAAAATAGTGCTCTTGAAGGCTTAATAGTATGAGGTCCTGAGTGGCGGTACCTTTAATAAATCCAATCTAGAGATTTCAAAGTGCCCAATTTCCTTTGATTTTGGAAATCTAGCGTGAGTATAACCTGACTAATTCTGAGTCTTCAATGTTCAATCTGAAAATTTATGTCTGAATGCCAGCTCCCAAAGATTCAGTTGCTACTGTAAGAACTCAGAATTTGTGTAGACATTTTAAAAAACAGGCCTTAATAGCTATGGTCTAGAAGTCAAAGTTTCTCTAGCCTGCTGTTCTGCCTGTCACTGACCAACTCGGAGTGTCAGTGTTAGTGTGTGAGAAGTGTGGAAGCATACCTGAAATCTCACTTGGCTTCCTGATTTAGGGTTGAGGGAGCTGAACAGGGACAAATAGTATTCTAAATGAAGATCCACATCAGACTGGTTTAGCAAATAAAATGCTGTTCTCACTCTCTGATTTGCCTCTTTTACTTTTCTATCAGTCCTAACATTGAATTTACGTTCTTTCACTGCCAGATCCAAGGTAACTAATTGGGTGCCCCAAAACCAGAAAAATATGCAATTAGTGACCAACAATGAAACGTTTGGTTAAAACATTCCTTGGCATCACATAAAAACTCTACGGCAGAAGGCAGATTTCAAATGCTTTAGCCCTCAAAGCTCTGTCTTTATCCTGTAATGGTCTTCATCATTCACTTCCAAATGTGAAAATTGTGCCAAATGAAGCAAGTTCTCATGGAAAACAGTCTGCTTACAAAATGCTTTAAAATTTACATGTCCATCCTAGCAAAATGTTGAAGTATAGGATTAACTTTATACATATTATTATACTGAGGAGTGACTAGGAATACCTCAGGAATATCTTTTACTTATTGAGACAAAGGGAAAAGAGAAATCCTATTCCTTATGTATACATCAACAGTTGACAGTAAAGTTTCTGATTTATGTGGTTGTGGTGTATGTATGGCTTACATACTGTAATCAAGATGTGATACAAAGACACTGAAAATTATTTTAAACCCTAAGATTTTGATATTAACTACCTGAGATCATTTATTCGTCCTTTCCAGGAATTACCTTAGCTCCCCCCACATGTGATGTGCTTATCCATATCCCTTCTAAGGTAAGTTATTAATGACTCTTCCTTGAGGTTACAGGAATATATATTACAAATTTAATGTGTGTTTCCTTTTGATTCCTTTTACACAGTGCTGCTGAATCAGAAAAGGACAATTGAGATAGGACTGACCAACTACAATATTAGTCCTTTTTTCTTTTTATTATTAAAACTCTGTGGGCATAATAATTTCCTAACACAGAGTAATCCATATATTTTTATTCAAGTCACAAAGAATTGAAAATGTTGCCAAATTTTCCTGTAAATAAAATTCAAAGCATATAAATCCTTGAGGGGGGAAAAATTATATATATGTGTATATAACCTAAATCTCTTCATTCATATTGCTGGAAAAGAAGTTAACTAAACTTGAACAGCAGTCCCCATAATGAGGACAGTTGAGGAAACATTAATTTAAATAAATACCTACATATATCCTCCACAATCATACACACAAAACATGTATACTCTGGTTATCCTATATGCTATGGAATTCAAAAGCAAATATTTACTATGAAATATTTTTCTATTTCCTAATTCATAGAAATCATATTTGCTTTATATAATTCTCATGAGACTGAAGCAAGACTCACACGTTCAAAACTACCTACAGTATTATATGACTTTTTTTTTCTATCTAGAGCTGCTGTTTCTGGCAAACATGCATATAAACAATATCATTGCATATATAGACACCATAATTTGGTTTCCAACACCTTGGAATAGAATAAATTAATATAAATGGAAAATTTTTTATTTTCTGTCAACAGCCACTATCGAGTCTTACACCATAATTCCAGAAATCAGAAATGAAATTAGATAGCACCATATTCAACAATTGTATTATTTTTTGTTTATTCTAAATTGTAGCTCTTTATAAGAGATGGTAAAATCTAACTCATCAGTTCAATATTGAAAATATCTAGAAATATTTATATAGCTGAAACCTACCTGACATCCTAAATACAAAATTGTAATGAGTGACGTATATGCATACATGCACATTTGTGTATTAGTTATATGGATTTCAAACATGTAAAGTATTTTCAATTAGGGTACTTGGGTAAAATTTAATTTTCTACATACCATACTTTTGGGAATCTCTTTAATCCAAGAATACCTGGGCAAATGAGAGACATGAGAAAAAAATAACTTAAAAAACAAAGGCCCATTGCATTATCATTGAATAATATGAAGATAGTCAAGATTAGGATCCCCTTCCTGATCATTATTGTGCCACCACCTCAGCATTGTTTATTATTTGAACTGTTTTTAAATGCATAACATCTATGCCTTTCAAAGGCAGCTGGGGTTTCAACAGAAAATTACTGCAGGCTGGACCCAGATGGATAAGAATCAAGTTAAATGGCCTGGAAGCTTGACTTATATGAACACTTATGTTGTCAATATAATTTCAAAAATAATTTTTTGTGTTTTAAAACAGGTGACAGCTTTACACTGTGGCACAAGCCACTCTACTTTTGACTGGCACTTAGTAACCCCAAAGAAAGTTGTGCAGTCTTTTGTTTTGTTTACAAAAAGTGGTGGTTTCCAGTTGGTTGGTTGATAGGACTCCAGAAAAATAAGCTATTTTTTCCCATATGTCTCCAACTCTTATTATTCATACCAAGGAGTGTTCAGAATCCTCACTCCTTATTATCTATTTCAGGAATAAGTAGTTTTCTCTGATACTAAAATGATGTGAAAGTAAACAATATTTTCAGAATTATCAGAGGTGCTCAATGGGCATTCATAGGGCAAAATTTCAAAACTGCCTAATTCTTACTTATTCTCCGAATAACTGGTATCTTTTGAGAAGGCAGTGTAAGCAGGGACACACATCTTGGCAAGAATAGAGGGATGTTGCCTGGTAGTTCAGGGATGGGATCAGGAAAGCTAAGTCACAGCTGTAGCTGAGTTTGGCAAGGGTTGTGAAGAATAATAAGGGTTTCTACAGGTACATCAGTAAAACCAACCAACCAACCAAACAAAACCAACCAACCAACCAAAAAACCCCAACAAAATGTATCTCTCCTGATGTATCTCTCCTGATAACTGAGACAGGCGATCTGGTGACAGCTGACATGGAGAAGATTGAAGTACTCGACAATTTCATGCCTCAGTTTTCATGGACAATACTCTTCCCACAACTCTTGAGTCCCTGAATTTCAAGGCAGAGACTGGGGGAAAGAAGTCCCACCTGTTGTAGTAGAAGAACATCTTTGAGACTATATGAGGAATGTGAACAGGTTCAAGTTCAGATAAGATGCATCCCAGGGTCCTGAGAGAACTGGCAGATGCTAAGCCATTTTTTACTGTATTTGAAAAGTCATGGGAGTCAGGCAAAGTTCCCAGTGACTGGAGAAAAGCGAAACATCACACCCATTTTTAAAAGAGGTAAAAAGTAGGACCCTGGGAACTACTGACCAGTCAGCCTCACCTCTATGCTCAGTAAGATCATGGAAGAGATCCTCCTGGAAGCTATGTTAAGGCATATGGATGACAGGGAGGTGATTAGAGACAACCAACATGCCTTAACAAAAGGCAAATCACACCTGACTAATCTGATGGCCTTCTATGACAGAGTGACTGTTGGTGGATAAAGGAAGAGCAACTGATGTCATCTGTCTGGACTTCTGTAAGGCCTTTGATACAGTCCCACACAACACCCTTGTCACTAAATTGGAGAGATACAGGTTTGATGGATGCACTTTTCGATGAGTTGACTGCATGGTTGCATCTAAAGAATTGCACTCAATGTCGAAATGGAGCTCTGTAATAAGTGATGTCCCCCAGGGCTCTGTATTGGGAGCAGTACATTTCAATATCTTTATTAGTGACATAGACAGTGTGTTTGAGTGCACACTCAGTACATTTGCAGATGACACCAGGATGAATGGTGCGGTTGATATTGTAGAAGGAAGAGATGCCATCCAGAGGGATATTGACAGCTTGAGAAGTGGACCGGTCTGAACCCCATGAAGTTCAACAAAGCCAAAAACAAGGTCCTGCACATGAGTCAGGGCAATCACCACTATCTATACTGACTGAGTGATGAATGGATTATGGGTACTCCTGCAGAGAAGGTCTTGGGGATATTGGTAGTTGAAATACCAGCAGTGTACTTTTGCAGCCCAGAAAGCCAATTGTATCCTGGGTTGCATTAAAAACAAGCATGGCTAGTAGGATAAGGGAGGTGATTCTGCCCTTCCACTCTGCTCTCATGAGACCTCACCTGGAGTACTGCATCCAGCTCTGGAGCCCTCAGCACAGAAATACATGGACCTGTTAGAATGGATCCAGAAGAGGGCCACTAAAATTATCAGAGGGCTGGAACATGTCCCCTGTGAGGAAAGGCTGAGGGAGTTAGGGTTGTTCTGCCTGGAGAAAAGAAGTCTTGGGGAGACCTTATTGTGGCCTTTCAATATTTAGAGGGGGCTTATAAGAAAGGAGGAGAGACACTTTTACCAGGGCCTGTAGTGATAGAACAAGAGGTAATGCTTTTAGACTAAAAGAGGGCAGATTTGGATTGGATATAAGGGAAGAAATTATTTACAATACAGGCGAAGAGACAATGGAACAGGTTGCCCAGAGAAGTGACATGATTCTGTGATTACTTTTCAATAAAAAATCCAGTTTCAATTTCTCCTATTTTATTTGCAGTTCTCATTTAAATCCTAGGCTTTCTTGAACAAGTTTTGAGTCCCTTCTCTCACACAGACTTTTCTCAATTTAGTTCTGTCTACCTATCAAAAAAATGGGTGAAATGCTGGTCTAATTAAATAAACATTACAGTATCCATTATCTTCCCTATGTCAGCATTTCGCTCACAGTTCCCATTTTTGGAAAGCCATCTTACCTTTTTTCAAAGCTATTTCCTGCATTATGAAAGCTCCAGTAACCTGGTAACAAGTAATAGCTTCAAAATCAAACTGAAACACTGAGAGTAGTTGGACATATATTTTACAGTTATGGTTCAAGTTTTTTAAATCGAACTACACCAAAATTACTAATGTTGAAACACAAGTGTAAGTACAGTCAGATCTCCATTAAGTCAGAGATTTGTAGCATTCAGCCCTGGAGGAACAAAAAACTTATTTTATCTAATAATCTTATATGTCACTGTTCCTGAATTTCACTCATGTTACAGTCAAACACAAAAGATAACCATAAGCCAGAATGGTACACCACAAAATTTGATCTGAGGAGCAGTGAGACTAAAAGCCATCACTTTCTTTATCATCATGTTTCAATCGTTAATCATGCTTTCTGTTAAAAGCCATTTTTTTGCTTTATTTCCTACTTTAATTTGCTAAACTTCAGTTTTCTGCTTTTGGTTATTGCTAAACCTTCTGGTTTAAGTATACAGTATTTTCTTCCCATAATGGCTTTTATACACTGTAATAGGGTCACCTCACATTTTGGTCTTCATTTGATTTCTTTTGGATGAACTAGAAAGACTAAGTACATTTCATTTCATTCTGTGCAAATATTTTCTAGCTCTTACATTATTTTAGGGTTTGTTTTCTATGTTTCTTTCTATGTTTCTATCTCTTTTTAAAAAGATGATAATAAAATTTAATAAAACATTCCAGCATCCATATCACCATTATCCTTGCATACCTCTGTATATCTTTGCATAATGTCACATTTACACGATGAAATCTCTCATTCTCTTTTCTTGATCTATCATTACACTCCTACTTTATAACCATGAGTTGTCCACTCTGACACCTTAATAAATTTTGTGAAGTTCCTCTTCTTTCAAAATTATCTATCAGTTATCTAAATTTGTGCACACATGTATACATGCACGTGTGCATTGGGACATTTGTGGAATGAGACATCGTGTTGTCTTTGCTTTTGGCTGTAAATGCATTTTATCTGAAAATATCCCCCATCAAGTACCCATAATGTATCCTGTAATTGCCTTTAACAGGTTGGCTACCACTTTAGCAGCTGGAGTCAGTTAATATCTCCCCATTTATTTCAATTGTTATTAAAGCAGCACCCTGAAACTAATTTTGATAAGCTGTTCCTGCTTCATTCTTCCAAAGTTATGACGCAGTGTGTGCAAAAGCTCTTATTCTGTTTCAATTGTTCTCTTCAGAATTCTCAAGACAACTTTGTCTACCTTTACAAATGACATAGATATAGTTTAAGCCCATCACCAGCTGTTTCGTTTAAGGTTTATCATGCTCTTAATATTGATACATTTGTGAGAATGCAAAGAGTTTGAAAGGATTCAAAAAAGTGGAAGAGCTGTAGGCTTTCTACCTTGTTTTTCAGCGCTGCTTTCTGTTTGTGCTTGTGTGTTGGTATCCTAGGAAACCACTGAAGGTGGAATTTGTGAGCTGAGAACTCGCAGTTTTATTAAACATTACAAATATTTCAGTTTTGAAAAGTTTGTTAGGAAATCAAGTAATGCCAGTTTCATTTTGTATGAAAAAATATAATTCTGATTGCCATGCAGAAAGACTATTTAAGTGAGCCAAAGTACTGGAAAGTATGCAATAAATACACTGTCAGCTTTGTCAAAACATCTGGAATAATGTTCATTCAACAAAGTTCCTTTAAAAATCCAGGGCATGATTGTCATCTCTGTTCATTTCTTCAGTACCATGTCGGTGAAGCTCTACTGAGAGTGATGCAAGTGCATAAGTGTGAAGGAGTATATTTCTGATTCAATCAGTCATCAAACTACAGTACTTATGTATACTTATGTGGTAAGAGATTCTAAAACCAGGAGATCTAACATTAAAATCAGAAATCAAGATTAAATTACTTTGTACTTCACACAGAGAGCGATAAATATATGCAGTGAATTATTGAAGAAGGTGATGAAAGCAGAATGTAAATAAACTTACGTTAAACCTGGACTTATTCACAGAAAACCAGCAGATGAAAGTGTAGAATAGAAAAAGAAGATACTGGCATTAAAACAAAATGTAAAGAATAAATAATGTTTTAGAGTTTGTTGAATTCTTGTGACAGCTACAGCATACATTGTTCTGAAAAGAGATAAAAATGAACAAAAATGCAAAATTCAGTATGCAGGTACTCTGTTTGCATGGGCAGAGAAATATGCAATTAATTGAGAGCTATTCATGATTAAGGCGCTGAGAGATCCATAAACAGTGGGCTTCTTGTGAAAGCACGTGACTAGCAAATATACTGTCCATAAAATAGTGGCAAGGCCAAACTGCAGCTTGTAAGCTATGAAAAAAAAGGGTATTAAAAATGATAATCTGACTGTGGCTCTGGTTGCTGGAATGTGGGAATAAGTAAGAAAAGGTAGATCACTATAGGTTTTCCTACTTCTTAGACTTCCCTTAAGCAGCTGCTGTAGGGAAAGTTGAGAATTGCATATGGAGCACATCCGTTTTCAGAACAGCCTTCTTTTCAGGGGAGTCTTGCACCATGATAACACATTTAATCAGTAAAGGAAAAATGGTTTGGCACCAGTCTCCCTCGTACTTTCTTATCCCCTTGCATGTGTCCAGGATTCATTTTTGGCTATGGAAACTCTAATGGAAAGTGGACTGGGAGAACAGCTGCTTCATTAAGGTTATCAGATCAAGGAACTTTTAAGTTCAAAGGCAGTAACAGGGGAAGCGATAAACAAAATGCACGGAGGCATACACCTGATAGGAAAGTGATAATAAAGGAACAATGAAAAAGACCAATACTCTTCAGTAACTCATTGATGGGCTGTTAGTAGTCAAACACTGGAAGAGACTTCCTAGAGAGGTGGTTGATGCCTCAAGCCTGTCAGTATTTAAGTGGCGTTTGGACAATGCCCTTTTGGTCAGCTCCAAATTGGTCAGGTAGTTCAACTAGAAGATCATTGCGGGTTCGTTCCAGCTTAAATTTCTATTCTATTCTATTCTATTCTATTCTATTCTATTCTATTCTATTCTATTCTATTCTATTCTATTCCATGCCATGCCATGCCATGCCATGCCATGCCATGCTATGCTATCAGTGTGGGATCACAGGTCCCAGAGACTGTGTACCTGGGTGCAACCATTGGGGTGTTTGCATTTTACCCTAACCAATGTGTGGGCCTGTGTGTGTTTAATTCATTACCAAACTACAGGTTAAGCTAGCTAGCATGTGGGAGGAGAACCTTTCAGGAGAATGCCTCAGGTCTGGGCAGGGGTATCAGGCAAGAAGAGAGCCTGTGCAGGTATTTGGGGAGACATGTGAGTGCGAGGTGCCTGTAAGATGGGTGTCTCAGTGAATGAGTGTTTGCTAATGAGCACTAAGCTCAACCACTTGCTAAGAGACCTGTGGAGCAGGTAAGATGGGCCCAAGACCCAAGCAGGTGTGTCAGATATTCCAGGGAATATTGTGAAATATGATTGTGAAAGCACTTGTGAATCTACAGTGTTAAGGATGTGCTTATAGTAGTGCAATGAGGACTTGGATTGTCCAACAGGGTTAAGGACACGTACATTCAGAAAATATTTACTAGTACTGAGTGCAAATAATTTTTTAGCTTTAGTAGCTAAAGAGATGTGGATGGAAGTTTTAAGCACAGATACCCACCTTGCAAAGTCAGGTAGTCTATAGAAAGAGCTCAGGGAAGCAAAGGCTTGCTACTTAACTGAATTCTCTGTGTTTTCAATGTGTTTTTGAAAGGAATATTTATGCAAAATATAGGTGTAGAACATGGTGACTTAGTAAAATATTTTCACACTAAAAATAAAAAAACCAGAAACTCAGAACTATCAAATACTTTTATTATATATATTTTCTGCAATTAATTATGTGAAATTCATTGATATTAAAGAGTTTTATAAGATGACCATGTTGTATTTTAGAATGTCATAATTATAGTTTTAGATTTTTTTACAAAGACTTAGACTTACTTAACTGTGGGATTTATCTGAAAGTATAATTTAGGAGGATAGATGATCTTAGTATTTGAATTAGGTCACAAGAGAGCTATTTCTTAACTTTGCCACAGACCTTCTTAACCTGCCACAGACTTCAGGCAAAATATCACAGCTTCAGTTCTTTATCTGGTTAAAAAAGAAGAAAAATAAAACAGGGAAAAAAAAAAATTCTTTTGTTTGTAGGCAGCCCTCCAGCTCAGATTTGCAAGTCTTAGAGTTTTCAGCACTTAGGATATGAGCACTTTCACTGAAATAATTTCAAACATATTCATTACTTACTATATTTACCTGTATTTGTTTGGCATCATGAGCAGGCTTTCACTGGGCTATGTATTGTATGTGATTATGTGGGAAATGTTGAGGTAAGCTTTGAAATTCTCTTTTCTGGAAAAGCATATTCTCTCCCATTTTATGCCTCACTCTGTGCACTTACACAGAAAGGCTGGAAGTACAGTACTGCCTGAGTACTTGCAAACCATATGTCAAAGGGAACAGAGTCATAAAACAATTTCCTGATTTGCCAAGAACTGCTTGCAAGAAATGGTCTGCTGTTCCTACTTTTGTCTTTGTACGTGCAACATTCATTGAATTGCAAGGAGAAAGACACTTCATCTACAGTCAGTCTATACAGCATTGATTTTCATACATGTAATTATTTTTATATTCTAGATGTCTGGCATATTTTATGTTCAGTACAGTTAAAAGTTTTACCCAGTCTGTAAAGCAAGCAAATGTTATATCACTGTTACCTATCCCTTATCTAATGTTAGTATTTTTCCCTTTTACATCCACAATTTTGAAGTAATTTAGGTTTTCCTGTGAACTCAGTGGGTTTGACCTGTGTACAGTGCTGTCCATGGGAATCTATAGAAAATCTAGAAAATACTCTGGTAGCAATAATTCATCATATATAAATATTTTTTAAAAAATACATAACAATCAGCAGCTAGGAATAAAATATATGTAATATCTGGATGAAAGCTGAAAGTTTAAAAAAGTTTTACCTGAGATTTTTTTCTAGATATAACTGTAAGGTATAAGGTCTTGTTACATTTTCATGTCATGCTTTTATGAATAGAACAAGTAGCAATTGCTTTCATAGCAAAAATTAGATATGTTCATTGGTGACTTTTGCACTATATCTCAAATGAAATTAACAATTTCATTCTGAGGAGCACCAGATTTTTTCATCTTCCTTTATAAATTAATAAAAAGATTTGGTTTAAGTCAGTAAGTCCATAACTGCTTCAAAGCTAAGCATATATTTAAGTGTCGTCTTAACTTGCATAAGATCTAAACATGTGCATAAGAATTTCTCGGATTTGAAGCTAAAACACACATAGCTCATAGAATGAACTGAAAGTAATGACGAATGTAATTACATATACACATGCATGTTTATGTATACATACATAAGGTATACATGTACATACAAATATATACCTACTAACATATATATAAACATGTATGTATTATTGAGTATTAAGTCTGAGTGTCCTAAAGTCCTAAGTACATTTATTTTGCAAAGAATCGTGCAAACACAAAACTTAATAAAATGTATATCAGTCTGAGGATGTACATTTTCTTTCAATTTCTTTCACACCAGAACAGTTGAAGGTGATTCACCTACTACTGTTTTTTCCTTAAATGTAAGCTTTCACTCTTAAAAAAATGTGTATACTCTTGTATTAATCCTTGGATTGTGAGCCCCACAGAGTGTAGTTGAAGTGAAGTAGTATTTGTAAAAATAGGGTTTGATACGAATGAATAAAAGTAATTTCCACGTAAATGGAATTAACTACTGTATTTTAACACTCAAGTTATACTTATGGTCCTAGTATTCAACAGATATTTAACTGTTGCATGAGAATCACATTCAGAATAACAAAGCATAGGAAACTAAATAAGGCACTTCAGTAATGGTATGATTTGACTCTTGCTACAAAGAGGGATACTGTGCCCTACTGATATAATCATGAGCACAGTATGAGTGTATCTTATTACATCAACACAATTTAACACACTATAAAACCCCACAGAGCAGAAATAATAAGCTGGTGAGAGAAAGTGAAGGATGAATGTTAAATACTTTCCACTTTACAAAGGAAATTTTGAGGTACAACACAATTATTAGCTTCTTATCACATGTGCAAAGTGCAGAGAAATCTACAGATAAAAATTCTATATATTCCTCTGAATGTTATTTTTGCTATTATTTTTATTATCACTTTATTAACAACAAGAGGACTCAACAGTAATTTAAGATTATGGATAGGTCACAACAGAACTTACCTGGTCAAACTGTACATCATTTATAAACAGCCTGTGGTATGAAGAATGTTTAATTAGACTATATGTCACGTGAAAGGGATTCAGAGAAAGTAAAGATATCCAGTTCTACTGTAGCTACATAAAATGTCCTTCTAAGACTATCTCTGCATTTTAAGTAGACTCCCAAAGCTGGATTTAACAACATATTTGCGGGCCATGAATCATAGTTGATTACCAAAAGTGGTACTTAGAGTGAAACAGCTCCTATGCCCAAGGAAAATTACTTGGGAATATGACTTGTGTTTTAGAGCATTCTCGGGAAAGCACATTCCAGAAATGTAGAGGGTCACTGCCAAGCACAGCTATCCGAACTATTTGCATGCATCTATCTTGCCTTGCTGTGCTGGGTGCAACTATGCACCCACCCAGCTGCTCACTCACTCCTACCCCCAGTGGGATAGGAGTGAGAATCAGAAGAGCAAAAGCAAGAAAACTGCTTGGTCAAGATAAAAAATAGTTTAATAAGCAAAGTAAAGGTACATGTACATGTATGGCAAAATGAGGAATCTTTCTACCACTTCCCACAGGCGGGCAGACAACCAGATACTTCCTAGGAATCAGGACCTCAGCATACACAATGGTCACCTTGGAAGGCAAACATCATGACCATTAACATCCCTGCTTCCTCCTCCTTTTCCTGAGCTTTTATTGCTGAGCATGATATCATATGATATGGAACATCCTTTTGGTAAGTTCAGGTTTGCTGTCCTGCTTGTGTCCTTTTCCCAAATTCTTGCATACTCCTAGCCTACTCCCTGGGGATTCAGAGTGCAAAAAGAGAAAGCCTCAGTGTTGTGCAAGCACTGCTCAGCAATAACCAGAACACTGGTGTGTTATGCTCCGATTTACTCATAAATCCAAAACACAGCACCATATAGGCTGCTATGAAAAATCCAACTCCATCCCAGCCAGACCCAGTACACTTACCCTTGCAATAACATGACAAAATCACTGGAGACAGTTATTTGGATTCTTCCTAGAATGAGAACATCAGCTAGCCTCAGTGTTGTCTTCTACAGAAATAATGGGACTTACACAGTCTGTGTTTGGAACATCTGAAGTCCACTCCCTGATCTTGACCCAGAGGCATGCAATAAGACTTCCCCAATAGCTGTAGTTGACTTCTATACATTCAAGGTTCTCCTTAACACAGAGTGTGGCTCCTTCTCTTCTTCCCTGTCTGTTTTCATGAAACAGCCTGCAGCCATCCATTTCAATCCTCCAGTCATGTGAGTTGTCCCACCACGTTTCAGTTATTCCTATGATAGCATGACTTTCTGACTGGGCATAGAGCTCCAGTTCCTCCTGTTTGTTGCCCAGGCTGTGTGCATTGGTATTTAAATAAAAAGAAACTGGTCAACAGAGATTTTTTTTTTTTAAATCTGCAAATGAAAATATGTATTTGCTACCAGCAAAAGGCCTCAGAGAGAATTTGTTTAACACCAGAAGTTTAATGACTATCTTGTTCTAAGAAAGTGCTGTGGAGTGATGCCTTTAAATTAGCTTTATAATCAGTCAGAACACATTTGAAGAGGATTTTGTTTGTAAGATTTAACCATCAATCTTGGCTCAAATCTATAATCTCTGGTGGGCTGGTCATTTCTCCAACAAAGAATTTCAGCACCAGCTGTTCAACCTTTGCCAAAGCTCTGTAAATTGATTGATCTGTCCCAGTTCACACCCTCAGGACACAGCTGGTCTATTGGCCCCTATAATCCTGAATGACAGCGTGGATTATAACATGTACAACATCTGAATTAATTTGTATTTGTGAGTGGAATACATTCTGTGAGCATGCTTTTAAATTTTAAACCAAATTATTTTTTTATTAGCACTGTGTACCACAAGAATAATATTCTACAAACACACATGCAATTAACACATCCATATGCAAAGAAGTTTACAGCTCAACAGCACAGTCTGAATACAAACACATTTTACAGCCCTAAATTCAACTGTACTCACTAAAAGAAAACTTGGGTGGCAGAAGGGTAGAAGAAATATCTAAAGAAGAAAAGCTGCTCTCAACTACCACGTGTTTCATGTTTATCATGATGAAATTTCAAAAATGGCCTTCTCTGCTTATTGTCTTGGATTTTTAATAATTGATTGTATTAAGATACTTAGTAAACACTAGAATAATTTCTTAATCAACATTTTAAATAAATTTACATACACTTATTTCTCATCCCATCACAGATACAGCATGAGTATCTTTACTGGTCATCATACTCCCTGTGCATTAGAAGACAATGAAAGGATACATTTTTACATTAAAACCCTAAATTTAGCAGTAAATGGTAAGATGCTGAAGATTTTAAATAATGATCAGTTCTTTTCCAAGTTACCATCAATAAGGATACAGAAAGATTAGGATAATGTACACCAGAATGTCTTATCATTTAACACATCATCGTTTTCCCACAGACACTGTTTGAAGGCTGAACTAAATCAATGGAGATCTTTTTTTTGAGTTTACATGTGTACATCCTATTTGTGACTTGTCCCAAAAAGGCATTGCATGGGTATATTTTAAAACAGGAACCCAAATACTTGAGTTCCAGTCCTGTGCTTCTCCTTCAAATAAATTTTCTTGAGATCAGTGAAAGATCTTGTCTTAGTAAATAGGGAATAAAATGGCTGCTGATGAAAAGAAGTATGAAAACAAGTAAATTGGGATTAAGTGAAAATAACAAAAGCAGACACTAATTTTGTAGTCTTATCCATAAATAGGTTGGGCTTTTGTTTTATTTTGTTTTGCACACTGTCTCTTCTTCCATGTCAATTAAATTGGTTCTTCACAAGGAGGAAACATCACAAATTTTTTGGTTGAAAATTTTCAAACTTAAAAATTTTATTGTCATTTTTGGCTTACATAGAAACATATTTTGTTCAGAAGTTATTAGAAGTGCCCAACCTATTTGTTCTCAAGTTCATTTCTTCTGGGACAATGTGGCAGTCAACAGATTGACTTGATTTCACACAGTTGGACATCCCAACATGCACTGGAAATAGAGCAAATGAAAAAATCAGGATATTCATAATAAAGATCCCTGCAGATTCATTACTGGCAATATCATTTATCACTACAAATTTCAGTCCTCAAAGCTCAGAAAAGTGCATTGAGCAACTTGGAATTCCTAAAGTGCATAAAAGAATAATGCATTTTCTTACTATTTAACTCACTTTTGTTGAATAAGCTAATTGTTTAAGACTCTTGCATCCTTGGTAGTACAAACATTTTCCCAAGCAATAATCTTTTTACATGCCTAAAGCTTCTATTAAAAATCATCAACAAAGTTTGTAAGACGATTGAAATTATTTCCCCGTAGTTATAATCTGTATGTTAACAGTCACCTACACTAGACAATGTTACCATCAAGCTGTGTTAGAGTCACTATTTTTTGAAAACTGTTCCTTGATATGTTGGGAAGAATTTTGCTCCAGTTCATCTTTCTTAAGTAGAATTTCCAACTTCTTTTTGTAAAATATTGTTTTCTAATTTTTTAAATAAAGGTTTATATTAAAAAAACAGCAACAGTATTGTCAGTCTTTCTGAAATAAAAATGCACAAAATATGTATTTCTTGCATGTTTAAAAATGAAATGATCCAAAACAAACACATAAACACACACACTTCAAAGAAACATCAGTTCTGTGTAGCAGAAATAAATAAATAACTTGTTGAGGAAAATGTAGACGTTTTAACCTTTAGAATTGCCAATGGAAAAGTTACCTTTCACTTCATGACTCCTTTATTTTTGCATAATGTATAATAATGATTAAAAAAAGAGAGACATAATTCTTATGTATCTGCCTTAGCAAATGTATCATTTCATACAACTTGCAGGTATGGCCCTCCTCAATGGGCTGATTTAATGTTCTTAAGCTCTGACTGATTTTCTTGAACACTGAAAACTTTTGGGTTTTGAGACTCAAGGAATCAAAATCAGGGTCCTGATGTTTACTATTAAGTAATTATTTGTAGAAAATTTTATATTTGTGAAGTTTAATTTACACTGTATATGACTAGTTTTACTAAGCATTTTTTTCACATTCAAAGGCATACATATTAAATTATTCACATATACATGCACACATACAGATATGCATACATACATATGTACACATACACGCGTTGAACCTACTACATTAATAAAAAAATAAATCTCATGGTCTTTTTTTTTATGTGATTTTCAACATCTGTCCAAGTATGTACTAAACAAAGAAATGAAGATGATAGCAAATACATTTGGTAGATTCCTGTTTTTCAGCTAGCTAATACATATATTTTTTACTCAGATTACTCAGATGATAGAAAAAAAATGGGACAAAAGCTAAGAACACTTCAAGTGAGCATTGCACGCAGGCTCAACCCATTGCCACTGACATGAATGACCAAGTGTACTGACAGGAAAATAATATCTAAGAGTGGGAAACCAGCTCTTCCTTCCTTCTAAAGGATTGCAATATCTAAAGGCTTTGAAGGACAAGACAGAGAGCATCTGCTTAGAGGTCCTCTCAGACTTCTGCTCTCCTGCAAAGGACTTTTGCCATTCCCATACATTTTAATTGCATATCAGAGACGTCTGAGGGGAAAGTTTTCAATTTCCCGTTTCTTTTTACACCAAAGCTTCACAATTTCCTTTCCTTTTAAGACAGAATCAGCAGATCTCACTTTAACCAGCAGATCTTGCCTTAATCTATTATGCCTATTTCCATGCAGAGAGGAAAAGGAATATCAAGAGGGGAAAAGAATAACCAAAGTTAAAGCAGATGTTTTTAAAGTTGACTAAATAAAAAATTCGTCTTGAAGAATCTCAAGTGTTAAAAAGTAGACATACATTCAGACATGCTTAGGAAAAAAATACATTCAATCCAGATGAGTGATTTAGGCGGACTAAAGAGGGACCTGAAGCAGATGATAGTGCTGTCAAAATATATCCAGGAGTTTTATCAGCCACAGGTTTTATTACAGTTATAATTTATTAGGAGTTTCAAAATGGACATGAGTGTAAGATCAGCACCCGCAGTTAGGAGGAGAAATATAACTAGAATTGACCTGTTGCATTCAAAAGACTACTGATTACACCTGCAAACTGATGCACAAGGCACATCTGAATTAGTATCTGATATATTAGGCATATAAATAATGTTTATTTTATGAAACATTTCATCCTGAAGTTAAATACATAGCTGAGGTTTGAGGTCAATGTTTGCTTTAAAACGAATACATAAATGCTTTCAGAACTCAATTGTATATATGAAAGGAAGCTGACCTTTAAAACTGTGCTTGCACGTATTTAATTGCAAGAATATTACACTTTATTTGTGTTAGTAAAACCAGTTGTTTCAACACTGTCTCAAAAAGCAGCTCTGCCACTTTGATACTCCAGAATCTCTAAAGGCTATGTTTACTCCACAGATACACAAATTATCTCAGAAGGAATCTCCTTAAGTTCCTCCCCATAAAAATTCAATTTCAAAGGAAGGCAAGGTCCTCTGTATCTATGGTCTAAACTGCTGGCTTTAAAAACAATCATTATCATGGCATAGCCAAGATTAGGTATTCTCAAATAGGAAACCACCATGATTTCACTTTTCTAAGCATCACTACATTCTCTTTGTGATGGTAAATATTTTGATTGCCAACCCGGGAAAACAGATTTTTTAAATAATGTTACTCCTATTGTCACTGCAATGAGTGAAGAAAAGACGATGCAAGTAGCAATTTCTTATCCAAACTCTTGGTTCCTCTCCTGCCTTTGTGATCGTCAGCTGTGATTCTTTCTGTGTAAGGGAGATTCTTTACCATCAAAAGATGGTCTCTTCATATGGTGTGAGAAAGCGAACAGTACTACAGATATGTGTAAGACTGTAGAATTGAACCTGTAAGTGAAAGAAAGAGAAGAATGGTAGAAGTTAGGGAACAGACAGAAAACACAGCCAAAACTAATGGATGTGAGAGAGAGAACAGCTGTGCCTAGGAGAAGTAGATACATGTAGAGCTACAGGATGACAGACATAATTGCCTAGAAGGATTTAGAGTAAGTTTGGGTGGCACGGAGCATACCTATTTTTAATTATAAGCAATCAATTCTCACTTTCTTTGAGTCATCCCTGAAAATTATTACCCATCCCTTATTTTAAGAAATATTCCTTATTTCATTTGCTTGTCAAGTGAATCAGAAGGAAAAAATCATTCAAACAAGCTTTCACAGAGGAACATTAAACAATGTTGCTGTCAATTAAATCTTATTTTCAGTGCAGTATTGAGCCTGTAGGAAGTCATAGAATCATTTTGGTTGGAAAAGACCTTTAAAATCATTGAGTCAACCTTTGGTCCAGAAAAAAAGAAAAAAAAGGTACTTCTTTTGTCTTAAAACTGCAAATACTGCATGGCCTTAAGACGCTGTCTGTTAACATAATCTTCACATTTTTATTTGGAACTCAAATAAGAAAATGGCATTCAAAGTAGTTCTGGCAATGTCAATTAATGATTAAGTGAACAGCAAATGCAGACATCAGTAATTTTACAGAAAATGTTCAATGAGCATAGGAAGAACACAGAAATATTAGCCAGACATTCAGAGATGTAATAAAGCCAAAGCTCATTTGGACTTCGAAATGAAGAACAGATGCAAATGACCAAAAGACACCTTATACATTTACAGCTGAAGCCAAAATAAACCTAAGGAAACCTAAGGAAAATTATGCTCTTATGCAAAACTAGGTGGGAGAACTCATGACAAAGCACCCAGAAAAGGGTGAGGTAATCTGTGCCGCCTTTGTTTTTGTCTTTAGTGGCAACATTTTTTCTCAGGCTTTCCAGATTTATATCATCTAGTGGCAGAGTCTGAAGGATTACAGTACTATTTATGGTATGGGAAGATGAATTCAGGGTTAACTCAAGCAAACTAGGTAGGCACAACTCCATGGGACTGGATACCAAGGGAACCAAGGGAATTGATCAATTTAATTACTAGGCTACTCTCTCTCATCTTTGGGTGGTCATGGTAGACTTTTCCAAAGGCAAGAAAAGAAATATTATGCCCATTTTTCAGAAGTAGCAAGAAAATAACTCTTGCTTAGCCTTTTTAAATCTAGCTTACTAAGACTCTGATGTGGGAAAATTTGAAAATGCAGATACAAAATACTTGCAAGAGAACCAATAAAAAAGTGTATCATATAATTACTTCTGGTCATTCACAGATTACTTATATACTGTGGCAATGTTCGTACTTGGAACTGTTGAGGAAAGCTCCAATAAAACAGTTGTCTTCAAAACCTGAAGTTTTAATGACCTTAAACTGTCCTTTTGATATTGAAAATTTGCTTTTACACATTATATGACTATTTTAAAGCTGTGGGGCTTTTTTTAACAGACGTCAGAAATTAACACGACAGAGTGACATTTTATTATGAAACTTATTTAATTTTCTTTCCAAATACCCAGGGTTTTTTTTTTTTTGTGACATGATTTTTTAATTATAAAACTCAAACTTTCTGAAGTTTATGGCAGTGCATGATTTAAGAGGTGAATTGCAATAAAGATTTTGTGACAGCTTATTTGGGTATAGTACTAATTTATTTAAAAATTTCACAATCAAGCAAGAAAAAAAGAATTCCATTAAATATCATATACTGACTGTCAAATAGTGGATTAGACATTCTTAATTTTATCAAGAAAAGTCACTTAAGTGTGAAAATACCCTGCTCATCCTTTCCATCTCAAGGCATTTTCCAAAAAGTGAAAGTAGTGTGAAAATTTAAAACTTAACTAAAGCTGAGTATGTATTCATTTAGGTTAGGAAAAAATGGCAGTCTCTTTATCCTCCTTTCTTTTTGTTGTTCCAAAAGGAGGTGTATCCCTAGACTGAATAAAAAAAGTCAATCGGCATACTGATCCACCTGAAAAATTAACATTTTTTCCTTTCTTTCCTGAATTAGTTTTCAAACAATTCCCTGATCTAATGTCTAATATGACATGGCAGAGAATGCTAGGGATTGAAAAAGTAGTTGAAGTGGAAAATAAGGATAAGAGATGTTCAAAACAGCTGATTCTGTAATTCCACTGAATGCAAAATGATAGTCTTAGAGATTCAGTTCAGTTGAGAGTTCATGCTTTAAGAGTCTTGCATTGAAAGAAGGTTTAATAGTCAGTCATCAAATTCTAGTCTTTTAGTTGCCTCTACTTCAAGGAAGAGATTAAATGGGAAAGAGATAGTCATACATGAGAAAATGACAAGCATTAGATTGAAGAGAAAAGCTAGGGATAAAAGAATACTTTAGCAGAACTAGAGGAGAAAGGAAGTAGGAAATAAGAGGACAGTAAAGTACAGAAAATATGCTAGAAAGAAAAGTCAAAATGGCAGACTGCAATGTGTGTGTGAGACTAAAAAAGGAGCAAACATATCTAGTGAGACTAAAAAAAGTGTATCCCAAAATGTCAAACTATTACATTAAAATACATCTAAATTTTTGGATATGTGTTTGTCCACATGTTTCCAAAATTTGAGGGAAATTTTCGAATTCTTGAAAAATGCATTTCTTCCTCCAAGAAAATTCAGACAAATAGCTACAAATATGCTTACTTTTTAGAGGATTACAGTTACAAAAGTGTAATAGTCACCTGTCATTTATATTTGTGATCATGCATGCATGCATGCATACATGTGCATTAATGTAGATATATTTTTTTGAGTTTGAAATATAAATTATATTTATGTATCAAAGAAGCCATTCATAAGAAAATACATTCTCATAATTAAGCATCATGGAAGGCAGTAAATGCCCAAGGAATCTGTTGGGGACAACAAAGCCATACAGAAGAAAGCATTGACTTCAAATAGTGCAGTACTATAAATTAATACCTGGAATAAAAAGATAATAATAACTATTCCTTTTATATTCTCTTTACATTCAATAATTGTTTTACAAGCATCAAATGTAATTACGGTTATATTTTAGCAAGGATTTCATGTTAGCACTCTGGTGTGTTTCTTTTCACAAGCATCTGTGTGCTGTGAAAAATTTGCTTGACTTCAGTCCTCATAAAACATGCATAAGCTTCTTGTCCTCACTGTACATTCTGCCCATAGAAAGCTGATGCATACAAAGTCATAAAGCAGGACTTTCAGGTTCCATAGGTCTTCCGCAGTCTCTGATCTTTAATCCTTAGCTATGTACTCATTTGGAAGTATGGACCTCCAATGTCTAAACCAGGTATCAGAAATCTTTAGGTTTTACTTCTACAGAAAACAAATTATGTGATTGATCCAATAAAATCTTCTTTCTGCAGTATTACATGTGTCTTATTCTGGCAAGGTGCTCAGTGTCTCCTATCAGGTGAAAAAGGGTTCTTTTCCCTCTGAAATCAGAGATGCAAGGAAGCTCCATACTTTTCAGAATCAAACTTAATGGCATAATTCTCTTTTACCTAAACATTAATGAATACACACACAGAGGAATACACACATATCATCATCATTTGGAAACTGTTCAGAATATGCTATTACTCTGAAATTTTATTTAACAATTAATTAAGATAATAGCAGTAGTACTCCACTGAGGTGCATTCATTGGCTTTTTTAATAGAACTTTTAAAAAATACGATGTAAGATATCTAATTACAGTGAAGACTGTCAAGGTCATACAGGTTTTACATACTGTAAATGTTTGTTTGTCATACTTCATGACATAGGGCACTAATTAAGCTTACCAGTGTGTTCTCAGCCTGTTAAAAATGGCTTCAAAGTAAACAGAACACTTTTTTTTTTTCCAACTAACTAGTGGTCTTAAATGTGAGCTAACAATAGAGATTTTTTTCTGACTTGCTACTGTATGATATTACTGGAGAATTTATCACTAATTTATTTATCCATTTTCATTATGCATTACATGAGTTAGGGAATGCAGACACACCATTTAGAACTACAAACTAGGGAAGTCCTAGTGGCTTCACAATAACCATAAAAAAATATGAACAGATAGTTTTTAATATTTTACTGAAATGTCCTTTCTAACTAAATCTTTTTAAATGGTTAGAACCTCACCAGATAAATATAAACAAATCTGTTGAAACATATTTGTACAAAAAAATTCCAACTCAAATAAAATATGAGGGGATTAAAACACTTCAAGTATATATGTTTTATAAAATATTTAGAAAAACAGTACAACAACATTTATGTGCAGCCATCTTCATGCTGTCAGAAGGCAAATTACCACTACATCAAATAATGGCACTTTTTAATTGCAGCAAATTATCATTGTATCTCTCTGTTTACTCAGCGACCCATTAAATATTGGTTATTGCACTAGCTGTCCAGTAACTGGCATGTGGTAAATATAAATAACTAAGCTGTATCTATTGTGATGGTACTTCTAACACAGAAATCTCTTGCTTGAATACAATTTATAGCAAAATATATAGATGAAACATTAATAAAAGAGGAACATCTATGTTTCTGAACTCACAAAACAATAGATACATGGATATGAAATATTTAATTGTATCCATATATGTTATCAGCTTATTGTTTTGTAGAAGAAGCAGAGCCCTGGGACACACATAAATTAGCATTTTACAGACGCATGTGAGCAACTTGACCACAAAAAGGGCAAAGGTGTGGCACATGGGAGGCATCCAAGTTGGAAAACAAAGAACAAGAGAAATGCAAGGGACTGAAAATGTGTGTCCTGACTAACAAATTAGGAGTACTGGCAAAAAGAAAGACAAGAGAAACAGTATTGGAAGCCAATTTTAAGGTCCTTATTTTGAGAGGGAAGAAATGGAATAAAAACATCAAGCATGAAAAGGAAAGATGGAAACATCAGGAGGTGTATTGATAATGAGGAATTTATTAAAGTTTCATTTTAAACTTTGAAACTGGCCTTAACACTTATCACTATCTATAAACAATCCCAGCACAGCGATCTCTGAGATGGTCTTTATTCACAAAACAAGTTCAAAAGCAACAATAAACAACTTTAGTAGCAATAGTTAACAAAAACAGAAAATATTTCCTCTTAAAATGAACTGCAAAAAAGAGACAGCCAAAATAAATGTCATTCCAAATTTTACACTCATCTGTATATCTACTGAGTATAGTTAGTCATTGAATCAAATTATTTCTGAGTCTGAATTATAACAGAATTCCAATGAGTAATGGATGTAAGGTGTTATCAAAAATCCCTTAAAAGTCTTACACAGTGTACCAATTTTTTATTTATTTATTTATTTTTTAGTACTGCAGTAAAGTGTACAAAATGCCAAACACTCTCCACAGGTATCATTAGAAATAAAACCAGTCTGGTATCCCAGCACAGTGTAACCAACTGGATTTGGACAAGGCATCTATTAAGAATCTATGTATTCTTTTTTTTTTTGGAACTGCCTTTAACCTCTTCTTCCTGCCAGTTCCCAGCCCATTTTGCTCCAAATACAACTTAAAATCTTTGTCCCTGTCTGCCATTTATATCATATGACACTACCGACACTGTTGCTACTATGGTCATTAGTAATAGCAATACTCTCACAGAACAGCATGACAGTTGTTGTTCCTTCTTTCTCTCATCTCCTTGGTAATGTCAATGATTCTCATACTGAAAATATGTAGAACAATGCAATTTTCCATAACAACAATAGTATACTTGCAATGAGCTTCTTAACTTGGAAAGTCTACAAGCTTAACATTATTTAGCTCACACGACTGACAGATATTAAGCACAAAGAACATCATCAGCACAAAGAGAAGCAGTGAAAAAGCTTACAGTATACTCCAGCTACTCATCTACACATCACTAAGCTTATGTGCTGATACCCTATGAACAATGTCAATCCCTATTTTTAGAGGCTGAAGGAAACAGCATCAGAATTTTTCATCATTCCTTTTCCTGAACACAGTCACAGTAAAAGTGAGAGTGTCCATAAAGTGGTGCACAGGTCAGACCTCTAGCAAGTCACAGTTTTTGTCCTTAAAATATAGCATGGATATTAATTTTCAGTATGTTTCTAAATGGCAAGGCTTAAAAAAAGATATTCTTTATTAAGTAAAGATAATAATGAACTTGCAGTGGATGTCTTAATTTTCTTCTATATTTTTGTAATATTTATTGGGAAATATTAGAATTTCCTAGGAGTAGGTTAAGTTATTGGTAGAGAAAATTATTTTCATTTTTCCATCAGTAGAATATTTCCAAATTACAGTAAACAAAAAATTGCTAAAACACATAAATTCTTGTTCCAAGAATAGTAATATTTCATATACCACACTGACTGCATATTCTTTGAAGAGTCATACATCATCCAAAAAATTGTCTCAGTAACTGGTAGTGTGATTTAACAGATGAATAGAAATACTGAAGGGAAAATATTCTAGTAATTTCTTTTATTTCTCTAATAAAATTGTTGGAAAAGAAAAACTACTCACTTTTCACCAAGAAAAGCATTTTCTTTCAGCACAAATGGAGAATTCATATTTCAAATCCCTTAACAGAAGGAAATTAAGAACTACATAATGTACCTGGAAAAGTAAGAATTGAATTCGGAAGTGCTTTTATCTAAAAGCCATTTCATTAAACCAGGCTATGGGAAAAAAAAAAAAAATCTGTCTTGCTAATTGGAGTATCTTCATGTGTGTGTGTTGGGGGAAAGCCCCTGGATTCTAATTCCATGCTTAATGCATATTCAAATATGCAATGCAAAACATAGTAGTGTGAACGTATAAAATGGGAAACTCACAAGATATCCAATATTGTAATCATAGCACATCTCACTTAAGTAAAACATGGCTTCAAATCCTTTGGAGAAGAAAAATGTGATACTAGCTGAGGAGCCTAACCACTTGGCTATTAGATAAACCACAAAAAAGTCCTCCTAGCATAAAATCTTTCAACCTGAACTTGCTTTGTGAAAAGGGCTCAAATATGTTGTGATTTCTGTCCAGCTCTCAGTCTCCTGCTGCCTTAGCCCTGCCTGAGGGCATTGTCTGCAGTAGTTTCACTTCCTGCAGGATAGTCTTGTTGGCTTCCTAGCCCAGCCTAAATTTGAACTGTATGTTTTGCGTTTCTGCTGGTGCTACGCAGTCAACAGGCTCTGGCCTGTGAATATTGGTCACCTGGTACTATGGGATGGACTATCTACTTTTATACTTTTTATGCTGATAAGATGAAAAACTACATTAATCTTTACAATTTGTGGTATAATTCTAATGTTTCAGTATGTTTTTATTGCGCTTTCAAGTGCATGAAAATAAGAGTTTATTTGAACACTTGGAAACATTTATTTTTTTCTTCATTTACATTTCAGTTGAAATGGAAATTTCAGGTGATATGGAAAATCTGGCACAATTCACAAATGCTTTTGGTCATTACTCAATAGCCTTTTAGTGACTAAAATGAACCACAAAGCCAAACCAGCCAGTCTTAAAATGATTGTAAGCTGTAATATTCAAATGTTGAGTACTTTTATGCTTGATACTTTGTGGTAAGTCAGTTTTAAATAACTGTAGACCTGATCATTCAATCAAATGAGCTTGCATGGACTCCAAGCATTTACTCTATGTCTGTGTTCAGCCTGTGAATCACTGCTACAATATGAACTTCTACATGAGCTTACCTGCTTATTTCTCCCTTGCTTGAGAAACTCAGTGTAGTAAAATGTTGAGCTGCTATTGCTGTCATAGTGCTTCATCACAGTTCAAAACTTCAAGCTTTCACATAGTGCAAATTACTAAATAGAGCAAACAAAGCTATGAGGTAGGTGGAAATGTTGAACTTATGTGTAGTTGGAACCAAAGCAATTTAGTGTTATAACAGTGACAATTACATATAAAATTATATGCACTTAGACAATTTACTTAAATGGAAACTCTTAACACAGCAATTTGTGAAGTAGACAATTATGACTGTCTTTTTAGTTTCAATTTTAGAAAATTATTTCAAAAAATGTATTGTGTCAGGAATGTTCTTAGGAAGATAATTATTGTAAAAATCTGTTTGATATAATTATATTAAGATCGTGTATGAGAATAAAGATGCTAGGCAAATAAAAACTTCTTGTCTGTAAAATATCCTCAGAAATATTGAACAAACAAATAAAATTCAAATATTTCTTCCATAATTTTAGTATGAGAGCTCAAAGAAGCCACTTTTGTTGCTATGAAATCAGCTGTGAGAAATCAACCCGAGGCCCAAATCTAATTTATTTAGAGAATATCGTCCAATGGAAGCTAACAAAAGCATCGAAATACCATATGTATATTGTTATAGTAATTCTTATCAAAATTGGGCTTCCATATCGCTTCACTGGTGTACAGTTTTCTTTACCATTCCAATACAAAAGAACAAGAGGTGTCTAAGAAATCTCTGAGAGATCTGTTTTGAGACCAGAAATGTTTCATTTCGTAAATATATTTTAAAGAAAAAATGCATGTTATTTTTTCATACAACTTGCTACTGACCATTCACCACTGCTATAGACTAAGAAATTCAACCAAGTAATCAAAAGACTTTTTTTTTATTATTTAATGAGAGCCAGAAGTAATTAAAATCACAAGAAAAATGTAAGTTTCTCTATTTGTGGGGAGAATTGTAACATTCTATTAAGTGTAGAAGTCATGTAAAGAGAGCCTTACGTAAACATATGGCATACCTATGAATCCTTATTTACACTATGACAAATAACTTACGAAATCTGCATCATTACGAAACAAATATGTTTATTTGTTTTTCCTTAGAAAAATTCTTAAGAGTCCCAAATTCAAGAACAAATAAGTAAGCAATTGAACTTTACAAGAATACTTCAATATACCCTATAGGAGCTGAGTGAGGAAACATTTATTACAAATGCACTGCCTTCAAATTGAGAGTGAGTCCTTTGTATCTACACTGCAAATAACTGCAGATATCAAGAGTCGAACAATCCCTTCCACCCTGAATTTCCCTCCCAGAAGTCCTTTCTGCAGAAAATGTGAAGGATGTGGAGACTGATGTAACTGTATATACATTGGTTACACACATAGAAAGGATTATAAATTCTCCCTAAGTCTTCATATGGTTGTGTCCTGACAGAAAGAAAGGAAAAAAAATTTAAAAAAAGACAAACAGAAAACACCACGAAGGTCAGGAAAGCCACATCAATCTCATCTCATGATTCAACCAAAAAACCCCGAGGCAGTGGGCTCACTGGAAAGCAGAGCAAACTAGAATCTAATGCTGCTTTGTGAACAGTGAATCAGGAAGCACAACAAAGCATATCTTCACACAGCCAGAAATATAGATGAAACATCAGCACAGGCTAAATCAAAGTCTGGACAAAAAATATTATTGATGATTTTTTTTTGTGTGGATATTGGGAGTTTGAGTGGGATATATTGCCATGAATTCCTATGCAGCAGCAGCCTTTTACCAGAGTTTTTAACACTTCTTCTATATTATTTGTGTTCCTCAAGTTTTGGTCTTTTAGCATTTCTTGGGATTTAAGTGGCACTTTCTCTAGATGTACTACAGGGTAAACAAATGAAAAATCAAAGAAATAAAAAAAAAAATAAAGAAGAATAAACCCACTCTACAACCCTCTGAAAACAAACAAAAAAGCAAGCAAGCAAAACTCAAATCTGAGCTTGATCTTTTGTCTTAGGCTAGATTCCACAGAGATAATAAGGCTGTTCAAACCATCATGATCAAGGGGAAGGAAAGTGTTTAAAAGTTCAACTCCCCACAAAACAACAGGAGGGGAAAATATTCTCTCTCCTATCAAAACAACTAGTACAACAAATTCTAGAAAAATAGGAAAAAAAAGAGTTTGAGTTTTCTAACAACAGATTAAATGTGGATCTGAAACTTTCTACAGTTCTACAGAAATTTTCAGCAGAAGGTTCTACAATCTGCTGCCTTGACATGACTTTTATCTACAAGTCACAAATTAATACTGCCATTTCTGTTTTTTTGTTTGGTTGGGTATTTGTGTGTGTGTGTGTGGTTTTGGTTTGTTTTGGTTTTGGTTTTTTTGTTGGTTGGCTGATTGTTTTTTGGTGGGTTGTGTTTGGTTTGGTTTTTCTCCTTAGGGACACTATAACCTGTAGCGGCAATCTCATCTTCTCCTTCCTTTTTAAGTAGATTCTCACCCATTATGGCTGTAGATCTGCACTTTGAGATAAGAATCACAGATCAAAGACTCAAGAAATAGAAAGGAAAATTAATCTTAACTGTATAATTTAAATTTTTAAGTCAGTTCCATAAGACTTTTTCAAAGGTATAATTCACAGCTTCTGAAGATTTGGGAATGTTAATGTTTATGATTACTCTGTAAGTACCTAGCACTGCACTTTGTATTAATTTACTTCATTCTGTCTCCATTATTCAAGTCTTTGACATTATATCATTCTTCCTGTATAATATTTTATATTTCCTTCCATATAAAACCTCCCAACTCTGTGTCACTAGCAAATTTTCTTAGTGCATCCTTTATTTTTTTTGTGTAAAGAAAGCTGATGAAAACATTCAATGAAATTATTCCCACATATTTCCAGAGCTGTATGAATATCGCTTTCCCTCTGTGAATCTACAAAAGTAGTATGTGTTCTTCTGCAATAATGTCATCCCCAAAATCAATCTGATTAGTCTGGAGGAAATTAGGTATTGACTAAAATGCATAAAACTGCTGCCTCTCTGGAAAGACATCACTGGCCTTGAAATGTGTATGACATTTATCTTCTTTTTTGCTCAGTCAGATAATTCTTTATTCTGGATCTCAGAAAATGTTTACCAGGAGTTTAGCTAAAACTGTTCTGTTAAGATCATTTTCTTCCTAAAAAGTAGGCATTTAACTACAATTCCAGATAATAAAGATACCAATAGTCCTGTTGTAAATCCTTATTACCGTTCCATTGCATGGAGTATTGATTAGTGTGGCTGTTCATGTGGCTGAAGAATATATTTGAAAAAATAAATTTTACAACATTTCTAACAGTGTTAAAAAACAAAAGCTTGTTTAGACTATAGTGTCCATTCTCTGAGTCTCTGTAGTCAAGTGGAAATTCACATATGATAGACCCGTAATTTCTAAAAGACCCAAAAAAATAAAAGTTGTTGCACAGGGTTCTGTGTAGCAAACCAAACTTAGACCACCTGTAAAACTGACTGACTGTTGTAAACTTAATACAGGATTTCCTCCATGTGAATGGGTTTAACCATTTAAAAATTCTTTCTACTAAATCGGAATCAGTAAAAAAAAAAAACCCTGTGGTTTATTTTTTTTCCATAACAGACATTGGGAGGGGGGAAAAAAAAAAAAAAGTAGCTCTGGATGTTAAAAATCTTAGTAGTAATTTGCGATGTGACCACTCATCAGTGGCTTCATTAGACTTCATGGTTTCTTTAACATTTTAGAATATTACATCAATCATAGGAAAAAGCAGCATCTGAGTGTGATTGTCTACCAACTCAAAGGAAAAAGACATGCCTAAGACTTCTTAGGACAGTAGTCCAGGAAGGCAACTGATTTTCGTATTCCGTAGAACTGATTAAACTGTAGAACTGATTAAAAGGAAAATATTATACATTTTTAAAAATTTAATTTCTACTGTATTTCCACTAAATTTCTTGGCTGACTAAATTTTTTCCTTTTTTCTTCCTTTTTTTTTTTTTTCTTTCTGAAGTAAACTGAATTTTGTCATGAAAAATGCCAATTTGCAGAAGCTTCATTTCTTGTATTCAGGTTTCACTGCTTTTGTTTTTTTTTTCCTCTTCTCTATAGTTCATTATACTGCCTGCAACAGCTGTAGTTATATACATATTTGGAAATATGGATGACTGGAGACAAAAATTATAATTTAACTTTGTACTTCAGTGATTTGTATGAGGCCTTGATCCAAGGGGCAATATACCACAAGGCAGGATTTTTTTTTTTTTTTTTAATGTAAATTGATAAGGAATAAATTTAAATAAACATCTACAGCAAGCTCTGGAACTTTTTTTTTTAACTTCTAATTTCTCCCTTGTTCTTTCTCACTGCTTTTACTGAAATATTTATTAGGAACAAATGTATCTTTCAACACAAACACACAGTTTCATGAAAAGTCTGTTGTTTCAGCCTCATGAATACCAAAATTCTGTTTGCAGTTCTAAAGGATATAACATTAATCAGTCTTGCCTTTCTTGTATTTTCTGAATAATTTTCTCAGGTTTATAAAGATGCCAAAAATAAATGAGTAGTTGTATTTTGCAGACAATAACAAATTTCTTCTTCTGCCAGAGAAAATATGAGAGACCAAGGTAAAACTAATTTTTTTCAAAAGCCATTCCAAGGGACTTCATCTGCAGGAAAAGAAAAAAAAACAACAACAACAACAAAAAGAGCAAAACCAAGAACCGTCTTGGATTGCTATGGTTGTATCTTATTAAATTCTTTGATATTATTGTATTAAATAATTTTAAATTTTTCATGGCTCCAATACACTGTCATAGCACTCGGGATGTCAGCAGCAACATACATGGTGTATAGTTAAAGGGCTCACCAACTCTGTAACAGTATATAAATCTCCTTTTGAAAGTTTTCTTCTTTCTGAAGACAGAGAGGAGAATATATATAACCGTGACTCTCTTTTCCTCCCATTTGAGAAGTTCTTTGAAATTCAAATCCTAAATGAAAAAAAAGTAGAAAATTATACCAAAAAAAAGTTTTTGGTAAATGCATTTTTTGCCTAAAGAAAAAACCCATTTCAAGGTAAGTATATTTTCTTATTATTAAAAAAAAAAAAAAAAGTTAGAAATAGAAAGGCTCCTATTTACTTCTTCCTTAAATCAGCTGTAAATAAATGTTGACCATTTTATGGTCACTGAAGAGAATAAAACCATCTTCAACCTTCTTATCACTGATAAGCTGGAAATGCTGTTCTCATATAATTAGGTTATCAAGCAACAAGGAACTCATACAGTGTGATTTATAATTCATGTTCGGTTATCAGACTAAATGGAATAGGTTTATCCCTTCATTTTGCTGGTTCAGAAGTACTGCTAAAATACAGTGTTGTCAAGCATCAGAAATTTCTGCTTTCCTTTGGACAGCTTTCATTGACAGAGTAATCTTCTTGCTGATTTTTCCCCATCTGGTTTTGTATTCTAGTATTCAGCATGTTACCCATGTTAGAGGGCAAGTTGAAAATCATTATATTTAACACAAGATTCTAAAACTTTTCCTTTAATATGCTTTTGTATATAATAGGAAGAGAGAGAGGGTATTCACAGCCACTATTTTAGTTAGTTGCCTAAATTAGAGACTTAGTCTTTCTAAATTCTCCCTAAACAGTCATTGTGGTTAACCTAGGTAAGAAGCACTATCAGGATAAAGCAAAAAAAACCGAAATCAAACAAAACTTATGTAAATTAGGTTATAAGGACAAACACTGTAAGCAAGGAAGGCTGTTAGATAACAGCTATGGACTGTACAGAACACCTGTGCTCAGCCAGCAGCTGGGGCACCTGGAAAGGTAATCTCAGGTTAAGCAACCACCCAGATAATCCACCTGCAGATATTCAGGAGTCTATTTAACTCTTTTCGGAGAGGTGAAAACTTCCTTTCTTCTCTAATCACATAAGGCACCAACAGAAAATAGGCCATTCTGGTAATTCACCCAACACATGGAGCAAAAAATGTGTCGTTAACCTCATCAAAATCTTAAATGTCTCATCAAAATATAGCAAACAGTACTAGCATTCATTGTCTAAATTCATACAGAAAAGCCTCAGTATCTTTAAAATTGCTATATTAAAAGGCCTGCTAATTTTTACCCTTTTCCTCTGGCACTATCCTCACCCCTCCACTGTCCTTCTGGGTCCTAAGGTTGATAGCATCACTCTTCCTCAGATAGAGAGGTGGTGGGAGGTAGCAGCAAGTGATCGACATCTCAGGTTTTTTTGTTGGAAGTAGGTACTGACAGAGCTGCTTCTGAAACAGGTCATGTGCTGGTCACAGTCACTAGGCCACTTGCCAAGTTAAACCAGCTAAAATCAGCTTGAGCCACGGGAAGTCCAAACTGGTCCTGAGACTCTGCAATGCCAGGTCAGTGTAAAGCCTGTGGCCTTTTATTAGTAATGACAAAATCATATTACTGAATATGTCACAAAGCACCATTTTATTTCTGTGATCTACCTGAGCAGTGGGATCTGGTCTCTTAAGAAAAACCCAAATCACAATGCTTTAACCCTGTGATCACAGGTGATCAGAATTCATTGAGAGGGGCGGGATCTTTGTAAGACTAGACGTGTTTTAACACAGGAGATTAATGAGATCAGAGTACTTTCTTTGGGGAAAAAAACAAGAAAAAATATCAATCTCCTAGAAGTTCAGTAAGATTTGTATAGGAGATTTTTCCTGCTTTCTGAAAACCGTATTGGTTTCATATCATAGAATCTACAAAGTTTTGCTAGAAAACCCCAGGCATGGGATTTTTTGTGTATTGTTTGCTTGGAAGCTACTTCAAAGGGGATCTGGAAGGTGTAAACAAGTATAACATGTTCAGTTCTTCTGGCAACAATGACCTAGTAAAGATAATGGAAAACTCTGTAATAAACTACAGTGTAGTCACTGATAATCACTGGTTTTCTGTCAGAATAGTATGCTGAACATAATCCAAAAAAGTCTATCAATGCATAATTAATTAATTGTTCACTATATTACTTGGCATATTTTCGCAACATTATTCACAAATTTATCTAAGTTTTCAATAAATTATGATGATATTATTTGAATAATACTCACTAAAAATAAAGTCCCAAGCATTTGTATTTTCCTTATTTCCTTCCCTGTCCTTCAGCTTTTTTTTCTGTGATGAAAACAGTCACCTGCATCATGTCTGGTTGCATCCTGAGACTGGAAAAATTAACATAATGAACATAAACCCCTGAATATACTAATAAGAATTAAAAGGTTCGTACTTTGTGGGAAATTAGCTTTTAATTATATAACTGGAGAAATGCTATACCGAATACTATTGTAGTTGATAAAGCAATATCTTATTAAACTATGATCACAAAATCTTGCAAAAACATGGAAAACATACATCTGCTCTGTGAGGCAGAGTCATTTTGATTCTATTACAGGGCTGAATTTTATTTCTTTTACACAAATAGTGCTACACTTCAGGAAGAAATGTAAAGTGATGCTTAGAGATGAAGTGTGTGTAGTATTTATAAGCCATAATATCCTGCTGTTCACCATCCCTTGACAGAGAAAATGGAGGCCACAACTGCAAATTCAAAGCTGAGACAACTCACTAATATCACTGAAATGAGATACTATGATGTCTAGTTCCTGAAAGAAAGAATTCTGCAAGAAGAAAATTTCATTCTCTGCAAAATCTCTCTTCAATCATCCTTCTGTGACAATGTTTTAGTAGTTTTTATGGTGTTCTTTACTTGCACCATAACTGCTGGGTTTGAAGTGAAAATTACTTACTTCAAACTCAGTGTATCACATTTCTTGCCTGTATATACAACCAGACTATAAATAAAATACTTATATATAGAGTTAAGCTCATAGTTGGTGTTTATCCATCAGAAATATGCAGTAAAGGTCCAAACAACCCAGTAGCCACTGTATGACAATAACCTTTGGATCAATTAAGGCTGGAGAAAGGTATTCTACAGTTTAAAACTTAAATTGGGAACCAGTGAGCTGGATACCCCAACTGTAAGAAGGAAGCTGAAGTATGCTGACTCTGAGTCTACTCGTAGCTGCTTTAATGGATATATCATATACTGTAGGAAGAAATCGGTTTCAAAAGTCCATGGTATTTTTTTATATAATATTGACTTGAGCTCTAGTGTCAAATTTATGTCTTACAATGTAAGTGAGCTCATGAGAACTCAGCAAATCTTTAACTTGCCCATGACGTGTTTTCTTTTTCCTGCATCCTTAGCACAGCCTACATTAAGAGAAAATTTGCTGTGATGAGAAACATTGTTTTGTCAGTGAGCAATCAATACTGAACTTGGCTTTTAGATTAGTTCTTCATTCCTTTCCAAAGTGACTAGATTTATGCATAATGCAAAATTATGACCTTTTGCTAGGCAAACGTGAGCTGTTATATCTTTTTCCAGAGTTTCTAAATAAATATTTGTGATATTGGTTATGCAGATTTGCTTATTTATGTGATCTTGTCTGGATAACCCTACGTTTCTTTTAAGAATTGAATATTTGCCAGGAAATATAGATGTTTCTCTGATACAGTTCTTTTAAACACATTTCACAAAATAATAGTTCTATTACTTAGGTTGCCGTACTTATTTTGGTTTTAACTCAAATAAAACAGATACCAAAAGGGATGGGTTTGTTTAATTTTTTTAACATTTATTCCTAAGACACAAAGCTATATAACATTATGTAGAGAATTTCAAAGGCACCAAATTAGAGTTTATTAAAAATACACAAACACACACTTTTCAATGGAAAGCACTGCTTTAAACCACGTAAGAGGCTTTAAATTAAATAATAAGTTTTAAACTATCTGTTTTTTCTTGAAAATTAAAATTCAAACACTACTCATAACTGGTCACCAACTGGATTTAACTCGATGACATCACCACAGCTCTTTGGGTCTGGCCATCCAGACAGTTTTGTACCCAGCAGAATATACAAAAGTTTTACTTGTTTATTTTCCTTAGTCCTCTGAAACTGTAATCTAGAAGTATGTTTTCCCTTGATTTTTTTCTTGATTTTCATATTTTAGAAACACTTTGTTTCTTTGGTTTCTCGAACAAAAAAGAATATTACTTTAAAATTTACTGCACCGATGTCATTGAAGTCAAACAGACAGAAAAGTTGTTATTCTGGATGAGATCTGAAGGTCCATCCGGTTCTAGATACCATTAGTGGCATATCACATAAGTCACACCAAAAAAATCAGGTAAAACAGACTTTTTTGAACTTGATCCTCAGTCTGATCTTAAGCTTAAAAATACATTGTTTAATATCATAAAAATATTCAGTCAGTATTAAGTCAAACTAAGAATCTGAAACTCCATAGTGATATTTGGACAGTGTCTAGTAGATGACTTCAGAGAAAGAAGTAAGAACAGTATAGAATGATCTTTCCCTGGCATACTGTCCTCGCCTCTGTCAGTCAGCAGGTTAATAGCTTCCAAAGCTAGAAATAATATCTAGGTTTTTTTGCTGAATTGCTATCAATGTTCGAGCATTCTGTTGTATCCTTTTTGAACCAATTGTATATGTGTTATATACGTGATCTCTCTATATAATGCAGTATATAATTTACATATATATATATGTATACACACACAATTTAATGGAATACTATATAAGAATGTCATTTACCTGCTTTATTATCTAATTTGCACTGTTTTCAAAGAAAACCAATAACTTACAAAAAACTCTTAGCCTACAGAGGCAAAGATATAGAGGAGATTTTTTGACCTCATTAATATTTATAAATACGTAAAGGGTGGGTGTCATGAGGATGGAGCCAGGCTCTTCTCGGTGACAACCAACAGTAAGACAAGGGGTAATGGGTTCAAGCTGGAACACAAGAGGTTCCACTTAAATTTGAAAAGAAACTTCTCACTGTGGGTGGTGGAACACTGGAACAGGCTGCCCAGGGAGGTTGTGGAGTCTTCTTCTCTGGAGACATTCAAAACCCGCCTGAACGTCTTCCTGTGTAAACTCATCTAGGTGTTCCTGCTCTGGCAGGGGGATTGGACTACATGATCTTTTGAGGTCCCTTCCAATCCCTAACATTCTGTGATTCTGTGAATGAAACAGGGAGTAAACTTCCCTTCCATCACTCGTGCAGGTATGAAACTCACAATGCTACTGAACTGAGAGAAAAGGAAAAATAGAAAAAGGAAGGCAGGCCGAAGAGATTACAGACAGCCAAAGAGTTCTGTGTACGGGAACACGATACTTCCCTTTTCATTTTAATCTCAATGTTTTAGGTTGCTTCCTTTTACTATTTTTAATCTTGTTATTTATTATTTCTAATCTTTAGGCTACCACTAGCTTTTGCATAATGAACAACACTGAACCCTCTGTTGAACTTCCCCACATCATTCCTCCTCATTCATCCATACCAAACCACCCTATTATACATCCTTGACTGGAAGACATTCTGTAAATTTCACCATCATTGTCACCTCTACCTGGACTCTTTAAAAAACAATTTTCATGTCATTGATTTTTTCTTTGATTTTAAAGGCTGAAGTTTTCCCAGTTTGCTATTCCATGCTGAGAGACTAGGCTTGCTTTATTCAGGAAGGAGATAGTTGTTAGAAACATGATTCTGTTTCAGTTTGCTCATTTTGACCCTGACTGCACTTTGAAAAGTACTGTCTCTAGTCCAACAACTGTGCATCTTCCCTGTAATTCATGAAAGGACATAGCAAGCCCAAGTGTGGACATGGTCCAGAAAGTTTTGAGACAACATGATAAAATACTGCTCACTTCAGCAGTTATACTAGTGGTGACCCAGATTATCTGTGCTGCAATTATCTGGAATGAGCTTGTCTTTTCTCGAAATATAATACTAGGAAATCCATATGTGGTGTTTGTATTGTTCCTGTTACAGCAGAATATAATCACCCCACAATTAATTTTATTATCCTCAAAATACCCAAAAGAGATTGGGAAATATTATTATCTCAAATAAATTTTTAAAATGCTCAGATATGGAAAAAATAATCCACTTAGAAATGTTAGGCACACAAAAAATACAACATAAGACAAATGTGTTTACAAGAGCACCATGTCATGTGTGACAGGATTTTGAATGCTGGCGGTGGCTAAGGCATATGGCTTCTCTCTCCAGTGGAAGAAAATCACACACATACAGCGCAGCGACCAGCACAATGAACTGAGGACGCCTAAGCCTGAAGTGTTTATTTGGTAAGAGATAACTGAATTTCTGAGTGGTTTTTGTTTTTTGTTTGTTTTAAGACAGGAAGCAGGAGAGGAAAAGGAGTGCTTATATGCACTTTTTCTGTGGTCCAAGAGCTAGTAACTCTGGCCTTATGTCTTTCCCTGTCAGCCTTGTTGCGCTACACGAGCAGGTTCTAGCTACTGTGCCAGTGAGTGCAAGGCAGCACAGTGACCTGGACATTATCCACATTTTGTGTGGAACATTGGATAAAAGCAGAAATAGTCTCAAATTGAGAAGCCAAGCTTTAGCCCTTCTTCCAAAACAGACAAAATATTACATTTCAGATTCACATGTCCTCCCGTGTCTCCACATAAGACTTCCACCCCGACCGTGGAGCAGCCTGGCCTTACATGGAGAAGAAAGGCGCTCCTCAATGTACTCTTCTGCCCAAACAGCAGCAGCAGCATCTCCTGGGCCATCACTGCAATGAGACAGGCGCAAACTTAAAATACCTTCCGACTCTCAGTGCCTAAACCCTTTTAAATCATCCTCTGGAGCTCAGATGACCACCTTGTACTTCAGAGTTCTAAGTGCATTTTTGGATCTCACTACTAATATTTATTGATTTCGATGGCACTTAAATGCAGTGATGCTTTCAAAAATCCCATTCATCTTCTATCTGTATTTTTAGGAAGCTATTGCTTTTAAAACCCATCACACAGCAAAAATCCAAACCTGGATTAGCTGAATCACAGGCTGGCCAATCTAATAAATGATGTGGCCTTCCTCACTAATCATGCATCTGCTTCTGTACATGCAGTTAAGTAACTAAAAGTGTATTCCAAAAATCTGAGTTAGTGCGTATACTTACTTTCATACAGCTCAGTGAACCAAAACATCAACTGATGAAAACAACTGTTATACAGTATATATCCTTTTTTTTTATTTACAGAGATTTTATTTTCCTTTCGATTAATATATTATTTCCCTTTTTTATTTCCCCTGTTGAACACTTAGAAAAAATCTAGAACATATGGAAATACAGTATATGTCTATCTACTCAGTTTTACCTGAGTCCAAAGGCAGTGGTCATTTTAGGGAAATTTATTTAAAACATTCATATTAGGGTAACAACCTTTTCTGATGAAAAATGTTGTATTTGCTGTACAGATACTAATAACGACAGCAGCAACAAAAATATTCTAGTCATCTTGAGGCCATACTTAAAATATTCATTTTTCTGTTATGATGGTTTCTTTGTCCAGAAACGACAACAACAAGAAAACACAGAAATCTCACAAAAGTGTGTTCCTATAAGGATAATACAGAAAGATTTACTTGTCAGAGAATGATTTCAGCTGTACTGCAACCCCTGCATTTCAAGAGGCAAATGAAAAAATATCGATTCACAAAACATACAAGAACACTATGTACATTACTGTATGTAATCTTGAAATAATTTTTCTTGTTCTAGTTAGCTCGCAAATAGGTTTCCTTAAAAAAAAAAAAATCAAAATTACTTTTGCATAGTTGTAAAAATATTAATTTAGGTGGAATTATTTCACATAAAATAAAGTTTATTTTATATTTTACCTTTAAAATTAGTTTGGTATTATTATTTAAATACATTATTTTCTAAATACCCCTAATAAAATAGGAAAGACTGCATTTCCGTGTCTTAAACAAAAAAACCTGCTACTCTTTTTAAGATCAGATATCATGTTTACAGAAAGCTTAAAATTTTTATGAATCCTTGCTCAGTATTCTTTTCATTTTGTTTTCCTTCTAAAGCTAAATGCTTAAAAGATAAAAATAAATCGATCTGTGATCTGATCTAGGAGAACCTACTTTAGCAGGTGGGTTAGACTAGATGATCTATATGATCTCCAGAGGTCCCTTCCAACCCCAACCATTCTGTGTGATTCTGTATGAACTCTCACTGGTTAGTCAAAACATTTGTTGGAATTTTTATTATGAACCTACTCAGACCTTCATGATCTGAAGAATAAGAATATAAGATTTAAGACTTTTTTTTCCTTATCCAGAAAGTCACCAAATTGAAGCTACCATCAGATAAATTTATCTGATTTTATATTAAAATATCATTACCTTTTAGCTTTTACCTTTTTACCTTTCTGGATTGGTTAAACAGGAAACATAAATTTCTTAAGAAATAAAGACAATATCAATACATCTAGTTATAAAATACAAAAGAAATTCAAACAAACAAAGTACTTCAGAACAATAAGTTATAGTGCTGCTTGCATAGTACATCTAAGCAGCTGCTTAAATGTTTTGCTAATTTGTTGAAAATATTTCTGTCACGTTGTTTCAAGGAAAGATACTGTGATAAAATTGTAAAGAATTACTAAATTTGCCTGACTGGATTTTATTCCTGATATTTTTTTCACAACTTGTGTCCTATTCTGCTATTGTTATGTCACAGGTGAAACATACCTGATTTTGCTAGTATCATTTACCTTTGTGGGTTGCACTACTGAACACTCGTGGAGGTGTGTGCAAATAGGTTGGAGATGTGGGTACTCCAGCTTTACACATTCCTAAGCCATGACCTGTAATCTGCTAATGCTCACACCACTGAGAAAACACCCCACTGTGCCAGTTACACATCTCAAGGTGTGGGTCCCTATGTACTGTGCCCTGCACTGTCACTCAAGGAGATTGTGCACAGTGTCTGATGGAGAGGCTGCTCTGCCCAGCCAGTCTGGGCAGAGGCCATGATGCTCTGGGGAGACTGGCAGCACCAAGCAAGTTCACACTGTTGCTATTTCCCTAACTTATGACTCCGTTAAGTCACTCTGAAATCTTAAAGTGGAATGGAAGTCCTTCAGAATTCAGAATGTCACACATCAAAACCTCTAATAATACAGCAACTGAGACATGATTTTCGTTGCTGCTGGTGCCGTAAAAAGACTTCACTTATACATCTGCAAAAAATTAAGTATGCAGATGTCATTCGGGTAAAATGCTACTAATTTTAATTTGTCACTTTTTTGACTTTCAGCTCATTTCCACCTTGTTCCTGCACCAAATCCATGCAGCTCCATTCTGAGGTAAACTATTTTGCAGCATAATGTTCTTGTATAGCCAAAGTAGAAGCATTAATAGGTTTCTTGTGGTCCTAATATATTCTAGAGCTTCAGAGATTCTGTGAGCAAATACAGTAAGATAATCATCGGTCACCAGATCCTCAGCCACATTGTCAAGCAAAATATTTTCTTTTCTGTACTAACTCCAGCCAGTGCATCTTGATCAAACACTGAGAGGCGATTGTCCTTCTAAAGAAACTAACCAGGCACTATAAGATGGTCACTGCTACTGGATAAGATTTTTTATTATACAAATGCTGTAGCTATAGGAAAGGCTATTCCATAAACTTTGAACATTCAGAAGGCTAGATGGAGTTGTTAAAAGTTTTCCTTTTAATGAGGTATTAAAATCAGTTAAAATAACACTATTTTTATCTTCTCTTTTTCAAATAAATTCTCTGTTCCTTTATCTTCTTCAATTGTGTGGGCTTTCAGTATCATGATATGAAACTACTGTACAGCTGGGTACTTGTGGGGGAAATACCAGCAGATTAGTATAATTTATTTTAGAAATCATACTCAATACATGTTTCAGTGATTGGGAAAAAAAAAAGAAAAAAAATGGATAATTTTCAGCTTATTTTTCTCACTTTTGTCCCCTTCTCTGAGAGGCATTTAAGTCCCTTGAAGTCAATTTAAGGTCAAAGGATAAAAATGTGAGAAAGTGGAGCTGTCAGAAAGTCAGGTACCTGTACCACAAGTAATCTTGTTCCCATCTGAAAGTGATATGAAAACGGTGGATAACCACATTCTCTACTGTTGTCCTCTTCAAAGTAATTAGAGGTAAAAGGCATTGGGTGCTACTCTAGTTCTGGTAGTTTTGTCCTTTATTTAATTTAATGCAGCCTACAGAAAGCTATGTTTTGAAGGGAAGGTTTTTTATTATTTATCACATATATCCACTACTCATGCCTTCTCCCTCATCTTCAGGCAACAGAGCACAAGAATTGGTTCTGAACATGCAAAACAGTTATGAAAATATTTTACATGATGACTCACATATATATATGTATTTTTTGTGATGAAGTTAGTGATTCTATTGAATATCCACACTGAGTGGTGGATATCTTTAACTTATCGTCACAGTCAAGAGTGCTATGTTGTTTTTATGTTAACAGCAAGTGTCACAGATGAGTAATTCAGGGTCCTGCTTGCCACAGAGCAGTATTTTAGATTACTTAAAGAAAAGTGTTACTTAACAGAATTCAATGGCAAGGTTCACTCTTTTCCTTACTACATGGAGGAAATATGCCAAGGAGAATCCGGTGAGAGTCATTTTAGAATGATTTATACAGGGACGGGAGATGCAAAAGGGTAGAAGGATGCTCTCTTGTTGAGTCACAAGGTTCAGATGCTTTCTAAGCTCCTTCTTATATAGGAGTCTAGATGCAGCTAGATCCAATCCCCAGACTATCAATGGTGCATATCTAAGAGACACAATAAGGGAAAACAGGTAAGGGATTATATGTGTTTATGGCTAAAGGATTACATGTGCACACCTGATTCTCTACTAGGATTTCAAAGTTTCATCATGCTGCATCTCAACCTGCTTACCTCCCCTGCAGGGGGCCTGGTGCCAGGTCATTCTGAAGTCTGGATCCTAGGTCTCTCGAAGTAAGCTCTCAGGCATTGAAGTTCATAGAAATAAATAATTTAAGGGAGTAGTACAGCAGCAGGTACCTTGGAAGAGATGCTGACCTGAGCAAAGGAGTCCCTGGGCAATTATACCCTCACAGAATATTTACCCACCCCTCAAATTATGATTCAGTCCAATAGTAATATTGGAGTCTGGGGTCTTCTTGCTTCTCATTGGATTTCTTCACTGTCTTCAGACAGGCCCTTATCTTGTCCAGCTGATGACGATATTTTGATGGAGAGGATCCTCTTTTGCTCAATAACTTACAAAACATGCCTTATCTTGCAGGTATTGTTGATTGTATCTGCTTTGTTTTGCTTGAGTAGACACAAGTTTAGTAAATGCAAGCAGAACTTTGCAACATAGAGTTTAAGATTTCAGCAAATTTAGCTCCTAAGTAATGCTAAGCAGACAGTATACTAAAATTCACACCTTATAATTCTAAGTTATTCATGCTTATGTAGTAAGGAGAAGTCCAAGTAGGCTCAAACAATGTCATATTTATGGAATAAAGTGTTTGCCTTGTAGTCACATTGCATAGGGTAGGAAAGGTGTGCATGAGACTCCTTGTACCCACAACTTATCAGTGTTCACTCTGTCATTCTGCTCCTTCGTGTGTTTTCTAAAAGGAGCTTTTGGCCAGGCTGCAGCTCAGACATTTACCTCCTTTGGAGCCTGAACCAAACTGCTCCTGGTTTGGTTAAGGGGGAGGGCAGACGGAGGGGGAGGCGTTTGAGTGTATCTGTCACAGCAGGATACATTTGACTAAATGCATAAAAATAGGTTGCAACCTTTCCATGTTCCGATGATATAGTAGTGGCACTGTGGTGTGATCAGGAGATATAATGTTTTTGTGTTTTTCTAGTCAGTGGTTTCTGTGACTGTGACAAAACCAAACAAACCCAAACAAAAAAATCCCCAACTTTCTAGATTTCTACCTTTTATCCAATAAAAAAATAAAAAATAATTTGTGATGATCAACTTTGCATGGATGACCATGACTTTTTGTCTATGTGGTGAAGTCTTAAATTATATTTGAAGTTTCCAAATACCTTTTATGTGATGAGATCTTCACACAGTATAACAGTCTGTTTCAAAATAGGATTTGAAAAGTAGTCTTCTTTATTAATTTTTTGGTATGGTTCGCAAGTGGAGGAGAGCATTTCTACTTGTAATTTCCTTTTGTAGTGAAAATAAAATGAGAATTTTTAGTTTTTATTCCCTTTATACCTTTTTTCTATATTCTGAGTTGCCTGCAATATTCATGACCTAACACTTTGCAGAGCATATTCACTAGGAGGGGAAATGATGACATTAAATAATTACATGAGGAACTCTATTGAAGGAAATCTCACCAGGATTTTGTGCAAGGTGAGGGAAAACATTTAATTTCTGTGTGTATATTTAGGTCAGTGTATTTTTTGTCTGTAGTTATGGTCATGGCTAAACACGCTCATAATCCTGAGAGACCAACACATCATCTAGATTTAAAAATTTGGAGGAGATGTTAGACAATTCTGAATAACATCTTAAAGGATATTAAAGTAGACAGCTTAAGTGGTTTATGAAGATTCATAAAGGAGAAAATGACTAAGACCTCAGTGATGACATTCACCTGAGACACATTAATTATAGATTTCTTGTCATTCAGGATTAATGTATGTCTAACCATAATATAAAAAGGGGCAGATTGAACAAAGATGGAAAAAAATGTAGTTTTATGCTGAACAAGGGGCAGCATAAGAGGGAGTAGAGCCTTACTGTGCCTATACTAGCTGCATTATATTTCCCTTCCTCTACAACATGACACATGCTGACTTTTTTAAGGTACTGTGACACAGAGATAGTACAAAAAGTTAAAGACTGGTTCTCCATTTCCAGTAATGAAGGCAAAAATAGAGAAGCATATGACCAAAAAAAAAATGTTCTTTTCCTGCTCTTACTTGCTATCTAGGTCAAGCAACTGGCATGTCAACAGTAAGTGGTGCCTTATGTCCCACTTAACTAAGCAGACATTCACAAATGAAATGACACTTTGGCTTATAACAAGGTAAAAGATATGTCTAGACATTCATTCTGTCCATTCTGCTTGTCCAACTTACGCTGTTGTCACTTTATTTTTTCAAGATCTGGCTTGCTGTAAGATACTTCAGTGAAAAAGAATTAAAATATAAACAATTTTTCTCTCTGTGATATAGCCTCTTAAACTGACAAAAGCTAACAGATTTTTCTTTCATAAAAGACCACATTACATAATAAATTACGATACATGCCCACAGGTTAGAAGGACCCTTTGTCTCCCCATAAAAAATACAAAGATGACACAACAACATTTACCTCCATGGGACTTCCCTAATAACATTTCTAATAGAGAAAAATATGTTATACATCTAAACCAAAACACTAAACTGGCTGAAGGTCCCCAGAAAATCTTTTTTAAAAGTATGATACTCATATTACACAATACACTACAGACACTGAAACTGCGCACATTAACTTTTTGTGCAATTAAATTAGAATAGATTAGATGTCACTCATGAATTATCTTCTGCTCTTCTACAGTAATTCTTTTAATTGGCCTCAATGATCAACTCTGAGGTTTCTCATCTCTAGTGAATTTGTTCTGCCCAGGAGTAGAGTTTGCAGGAAATATATCAATTCTGAACACTTTTCTTCAGTTCACTCCAGGTTCTCAAGTGATTACATGACTAGACATGCATGAGGATTCAGCAAAAGTCACCAAAAAACATAATCCAGACAATTTTTTAAATATCACTTCTTTAAAGTTCCTGATTAGTTTTTACATATCCAGCAAGGCATGTCTTTAAATTTGTTTCTCAACAGGTTGGTTTTGATCTAGTAACGTCCAGAATTAAAAGACTATAGCCAGATATAATATTGCATTTAGTAACTGATATCTAAGTTTGAAAGTGGTAGATATACAGATTTAAGAGCAGTAGATTTTGTAGTAAATGTATATGATAGTATTATTAAAAGTATGGGTCAGTAGCTGAAATCCCTCTGATCAGGTTGCAGTACACATCAGGATCATACTGTTTTCTTTTTTTTTTTTAAATACTGTTTAAATTAGACCAGTATCAGGAAGAAGAAAATATTTGAAAGTGAAAGGCATACAGATTAGGACAGGGAGAGCAAGATATTAATTTAATGTAGTAAGACTTTTTTTTCTTTACCATTACTTTGTGTATGTGCATGGGTGAGTATAGATGTACAGGTACTATTGGGTGGTTTGTACTGGGTACCTGTATAATTTGGAAAGAGCATAAAAGTTTTTTTCAGAAAATAAAGTCCATGTAGGTTAAACAGTTAATTGTCATTTTAAAATGTTTCCTCCCCTCCAAATTTGTTTATTTTACTATTCTGACATTTTTCTCTTTGTTCTGAAATAGGGTTTTGAAAGTTCAGAAATGGAAACCTTCTCTGACTGTTTTCAGGACAAAGGGCTTTTCTCTAGCATTGCCACAACTGTAATACATCCACAGCTTTCTGTTAAATAACGCTGTCAGCCACCTAACTCACAATATTACCCTGCTGTAGTGACTGGCTGATTAAGCTTCATGAGTTGTTTCTGAAGAGAACTCTGATGGGAAAGTCAGCAAGGAAGGATCAGGCCTGAGGTCCTCCCTTTCCAGCAGAGCTGCGCAGCAGAAGCAAGAACAACTAAGGAGATGGCAAGAAGCCACTCCAGACCAAGTCAATTCCTCCACCCTCTCTCCCACTCAGGGAGGGAACTAGCAGCAGCAGCAGGGGCAGTAGGAAGCTTTCACAAGAGAGAGAAAAGATAAGAAAAATATGTCTCTTTAAAGCTAGACCCAGAGAGTCTAACAAAGGCACAGGTGGATTAATATCTCTTTCATATCTCCATGACCACTCAGACGGTTCACAAGGTAAAAATGTTAATCACAGAAGAGTTTACTCTTACCTGTAATTTATACGATTGATTGATTGAACTAAAATTTGTAGGAAAATATGAAGTCTGGGTATTTTTATGAAATAATTTTGAGACTGTTTAAGGTAACCGTAGACAAGGTGGTTAACACCAAAGGATAAAAACAGTAATCAGACCTGATATATCTGGCAGGAAGGCGAAAGGAATTTTTGAAACTGGAACTCTCTGGATCACATACCATAGTTCTCAAGTATGACTTTAGCCACTGACATCTGCTGAAATGGCAACACAGAAGGATGAAAGCAATCAAGAAGTTTTCTGCTATGTGTCAGGGGTATCTTCCTTGTGCAAGTATCATGGCTTTGCACAGTGAGATCTCCTGGTCACAAAAAAGGAAGAACTGGGCAGGGATGAGATAACCAATGGCAGCCTTGCATAACCAGAATATCAGGAGGAGTGATCTTTACTCAGTACTCATGAGACTCCATCTAGCATACCGTGTTCAATTTTGAGTCCCCCAGCACAGGAAATCAGTAGAGGGCCCCAAATTTGGGCAGGGACAGGAGCACTTGTCCTGTGAGGGGAAGCTGAGGCAACTGTGCTTGTTCAGCCTGAAGACAAGACGGCTTTGGAAGGACTTTACAGCTGCCCTCTAGAACCTACCGGGAGGTTACAAAAGAGTGATTCCAGACAGATAAATGTTTTTCCTGTGAGAATAGTCACAGATCGGATACAGTTGCCAAGAAAGGTTTTGCAGCCTCCATCCTTGCAGCTGTCAGATCCCACTGGAGCAACTCAATCCAATTTTGTAACTAATCTTTCTTTGTTAATGGAAACATGAATCACAAAAGTTTCAAGGTATCGTCCAGCCTCAATGATTCTGTTTTTCTGTGTTTTCATTAATAAACTCATGTAAAATGTATCCAACTCTTTTTCAACAGAAATTCTAAGATGAGAATTGTTAATGGTTTTCTAGTGCTTAATATATGGTATTTTAAAAAATTATGATGTATTTTAAAAAATTATGATGTATTTTCAGTTTCATATTTTCAGTTTCAGATTTTCAGCAAAAATAGCGTTTTTAATAGTGCTAGCATTAAAGGTTAACTTCAACTGAAATGGAGATTCAGAGACTTCAGTAGACTTTTTTTTTTTTTTAATTATGTGCTCTGTGGCTGAAAGATCATATTATAATAGTAGTCAACCTGCCAAAGTTATTAAGCAAATGAGATAGAAAAGATAACACAACTTCTAGAATTGTTTTGCTGGATTTTGGACTCTGATTGTTCCAGACATAACTCTAATGAGCTGGAAATTCTCCTCCTGACAAAGTGTATCTTTATATGATAAAGCAGTATAAATGAATCTGTAGAGAACGTCTGCATCTTTTTCTCCTGCAGAGTGATTTTTAAAAGGTTGTGAAACCCTAGGCCAACAAGGAGTGCTGGAACATAGTTAGGTTTCATGATGTTGGATCACACCTGTTATTGAGAGAAATGTCCCTTACAAAATGTAAAGAAAAACTATGGAAATTCCTTCCTCCAAGTCACTCTAAGGGAGTGAAGTGTACTCTGAATACTCATAACTGCTCTCCTAAACATGATTTTATTACCTGTATATATCCATATTGGTTTGGTCGTTGTATGCTAGTTAGTACAGAAAGTTCTCTTAAGTCAATGAAAGAAACATGTTTCTAATCTTCTAACTTTCTAGTTTATATCAATATACAATTTGTTTTATGGTTTATGTCAACAGGAACAGGGAAGTCTCCGATTGCCATTTTTTTCTGACATGGATGTTGGTTAGCAAGCTTAAAAATTGGTGGAATAGAGAAAAACAATTATTAGATATTTGAGGACATAAGAACTCTGTTTTCTAGGTATTGATTGTTGCTTAAAAAGAAAAAATTTAAAAAAAAAAAAAACAAAACCAAACTTGATTCATTTGTACCTGATTGAGCAAGCTGTCAATGAACACTTCTGGAGTTGCACCTGAATTTTCTCAATACTTCTGAAAATAGAGGCTTCATAGTAGTCTTCGGTGAGCTGTCAGCTCTTTGCAGGAACAGAGTAATAATCATTTCCTTCCTCAGCTAAGCTGTTGTATTTTAGAACTTCAGCATGCCTGAGTAGTTGGCTAAAGACAAGAAAAAGTAGAGCTAGAATATTCATACATATTTAACAGTCTGGTAATATCTGGATTTAAGTTCAGGACCTAAGTATCAGGAGGATACTCTGGAAGTTATATTTCAAATTTAGGCCCTTAAAATGACTTGGAGATTAATAAAGAAAAATCATTCCCCTGGAATACAAGAATTAATACCCAATAATTGTCACATTATATTATAGTTCATTCTAGTATTTTAGATCACAAAGATTAGCTAATAAGAAAGACCCTTAGAGGCAGAAATAACTCCAGAACACCAAAACACTTGGAAAGCAAATTTGGAAAATTAGTCAGCATGCAGTTTCTATGTCATTGGTCAAGAAAATAACCTTAATCATACAGAAAAGATCAGGTGATGATTTATTTTTTTAAAAAGTTCTTTATTGGGGAATTTCAACTTACAAACCTGGAGAAGATAGCAATAATAAAGGACACATTAAAAATATTTTTTAACTCTTGAAATTTTATAGCAGAAGATACTTAATCTTCGAAACTAAAAGATCAGTTCTCTGTTTGAGAAAGGAATGAACTACATGGAACAGGATACAGCTCAGACGTCATCATTATTTTCTGCTTGTTCTGTAGTAACACCTCAGTAAGTGTTCAGAACATCTTGATACAAGGTTTGGAATTCAAACACAAATGGCAGATGTTTAATGCCCCCAACATTTACACAGTTCTATTAGTTTATATTAGCCAAAAAGGACTGCAGTGGTTGACCTTGGCTGAACATCAGGAGCCCACTAAAGCTATTCTATCACTCCTCTTCCTCAGCTGAACAGGAGAGTAAAAAAAAATAATGAAAGGCTCCTGGGTGAAGATAAGGACACAGAGATCACCCAGCAATTACCGTCACAGGCAAAACAGAGTTGACTCGAGGAAATTAATTTAATTTCTTGCCAATCAAAAAGTCAGATTAGGGTAATGAGAAATAAAAACAAAAGTTAAAACACCTTTCTCCTACCCCTCCCTTTTTTCCAGGCTTAACTTCACTTCTGAATTCTCTACCTCCTCCTCCCAGTTGGCTCAGGAGGGTGGGGAATGGTGCTGTGATCAGTTTATCACACGTTGTCTCTGCTGCTCCTTCCTCCTCACTCTTCCCCTGCTCCAGCATGGGGTACTTCTCATGGGAAGGAGTCCTCCACGAACTTCTCCAGCATGGGTCCTTTCCACAGAGTGCAGTCCTTCAGGAACAGACTGCTCCAACATGGGTCTCCGGTGGGGTCACAAGTCCTGCCAGCAAACCTGCTCCAGCACAGGCCCCTCCTTCCACAGGGCCACAGGTTGTGCCAGGAGCCTGCTCCAGTGTGGGGTTACCATGGAGTAAAAGTCTCCTTCAGGCACCCACCCGCTCCAGTGTGGGTTCTTCCAAGGGCTACAGGTGGAACTCTGCTCCACCCTGGAGCTCCATGGGCTGCAGGAGAACAGCCAGCCTCACCATGGTCTACAGGGGAATTTCTGCTCCAGTGCCTGGAGCACCTCTTTCCCCTCCTGCTTCACTGATCTTGGTGTCTGCAAAGTTGTTTCTCTCAAGTATTCTCACTCTTCTCTTCCAGCTGCTGTTGGGCAGCAGGTTTTTTTCCCCTTCTTAAATATGTTATCACAGAGGCACTACCATCATTGCTGATAGGCTAGGCCTTGGCCAGTGGATGGTCCATTTTGAAGCTGGCTGGCATTGGCTCTATCAGAAATGGGGCAAGCCTCTAGCAGCTTCTCACAAAAGCCACCCTTATAGCCCCCCTGCTACCAAAACCTTGCCATGCAAACTCAATACATTCCACCCCTTGCCTATGTGAATCACATATTTAAGAATTATCACTAAAATATAAATTCATCACACGATTTTTGCAAACTTTACCAACTTCACTCACATAAACAAAAAAATCTCCCCACACTAAAATAAAAAAAAAAAAAAATAAACACAACCTCAAACAAAAGTGGAAAATTTACGTACAAGCTACCCCTCTTCCCTTCACTACAATTACAACCACCAAAATTCCCCCCAATCATTTCACTCTTCGCTCTCTAGCTGTATTCAGTTCATGTTTTGCTCATTACCTCTCACAATTACAACTCTTATCCCAAATTCCTCAGGCCCCATGTCGGGCACCAGAAAGGACTGTGGTGTGTTGACCTTGGCTGAACAGTAAAATGCTCATCAAAGTCTTCTCCTGCTTAGGAGACTAAAACATGCTTGCGGAGATGTTCCTAAAAAAATTAAACATATATTCACATGAGCTTTAAACTCAACAGTTAACATCAAAAGCCATCATGATGTAAAGTGCTAATCCAGAATAAATTGTCTCTGCTTGTATAGATTATTAACAAGTTATTGACAGGCTGCTTTTGTATCAGTCTGCTTTATCTTGGATTGCTTACCGTCATTTCTCACCCCCAAAACTTCTCAGAAGATAAAGTCTTTCCTGTTCCCCTATTTCTTTTATTTTTCAATGATGGAATGACTACCCCAAAATAAGATCAGGTTTGCAGAACTTATATGTTAAAAAAAAAATATTTCTCAGATACATTATTGAAATTTCAGAAGAAAAGCTTAATAGTTTCAGATAATGTTTCAACAACTGCAAATATGGACAACCTAAACATGTGGGCAAATTGCAACAAATTATCTGAATCTTATCTTATTGTACTTTAGTGTACATGCTGTTTTTCAGGGAATGCAATACCAGCTCCTCCTTGTCTTGCTTGGTTACTAACAATACTTAGGGTTAAATCTATGAATAAATCACATTCTTCACTTTTTAGAAAAAATCATAATTGCAATTCCAATTTTTTTGTCTGATAAAAAAATGTTGCTACATTATTTGGTAATAAATTGAAGATATTTGAAGAAATTTTTATTTAAAATATGATCATAATATTTGTATGCATGTAGATTGGTATTTAAATATTTTAAATAAAAAGATATCACAAATTGTAAAATTAAAATTTCCTTTTTTAAAAAAAAAAAAATAAGATATTTTGACTATAAGAAAATAAGAGAACTAAATATAAATACATACTTATGGACTATGACGCTGTTTTCAATAAATACAATAAATACTCCATTTCAGCAAAATGCCATTTCTAATACAGAAAAACAGTCCTTTGTGAAATGTGTTGAATTTCTTTGTCAGGCTACACTGTTCTAGAGGTCCATGTATTTTTCAAATCATCGTGTAGGACAGATATGTTTGTTTTGCCTTAAGTAATATGCCTCTCAAAATTATACGAGGCATTGCCTTGTCTGGATGAATAGCAATGGAGTTTTTTTCTTAATTATAGAGAAGCTGAGCAGAAAAGAGAGGAAAAAACAGCCTTGGTGAGAAAAATCTATTCAAGAATGATAGCTAAGTTTAAAGCTGGGAAGACACTACTCCTCAGTTCTCTTCAATGAAAACGTTATGCTCTGGTTGAGGGAAGGAAGATCAAAAGACAGCAATCTGTTAAAAAGAGGACTCTACAGTGAGGCAGAAGCTGTCAGGGTGCACATACAGCAAAGCAGAAGTGGTCTTGGTGAAGTGTACTAAATCTAGTTATTCCACCTCCTTAGCAGGAATTATTACTTTGGAGTAAAAAATTAGTGGATCACCATTCCAACTCCTCTTTAAAACAGAACAACTGTGACATTAGCCTCTCCTCTCAGGAGAGAACTGACTTAAGTGACTTGAAGTCTGTGTTGGCCAGGTGTAGCCCGGGCTCAGGTGGCTTCTTGTATAGAAATTTCTCTAAACTTAGATATTTCAGTGCACTATGATCTGTATTCAGACTGAGGGAAGAAGAGTGTATCTGTAGCCTGATGACAGGGATCTTCCCACAAGAAAAAAAAAAAAAATCACACACTTAAATCTTGTGAAATAACCTCTTCTGTTTTTGACAGAATATTTCAACTAGACTTTTATATTATGCAGTAATTTCCATTGAATGGAAATGGTTGGAGTTGCTAATCTACTTTCCTGGATTAAGCCAAGTAGAGTGCAATTCAATGCTTTTGATGTAAAATATTTTCCAAGCATACTGTAATTTCAGATAATTTTGACTGGGTTTAGATGTGTTTCTGAAAATGTGCAGGCACTCAAACTTAGGCAAGTAGTTCATACTGGAGACCATCATGCATTTTAGACTCTGCAAGTTTAAGTGGCTCTGGAAAATGGGTTCTTTAGAGCGTTTTATGAGACCTACATACCTTGACCTTCCTAAACGCCTAAATACATTACTTGGGTTTGCCTAAAGTCATTTAGATAGCTTTAAGAATTTAGCCTACACCTCAAACATTTCCACATAAGAGTTCTAGGAGTTTAAGCAAGCTAGTCTTTCAGAACACATTATAATTGCATGGGACTTGAGGAACTGACATTCTATTTCTATAGTCAAACAGCACATTCATTCTATACTGAGACTGTGAAGAGAAAAATAGTTTTTGCTCTGATACTTGAAATTACTTCTACAGTATTATTTACTGTAAAGAAAATTTTTGCATTCTCCTTTAGTTATAACAAAGCATTTAATGCATTCACTTTCAATCCAGTCATGGTCATCCTCCCAGTGAATTAATGAAAAATTTTCTTTGACTTCACTTGTTCAGGATAAAAAATTAGGAAATATCAATGAAATCTGTTTCTAGCATTCTAATGATTTTTTGAGAGGTGTATTTGTATTATTTTTTTTATTTTAAAACATAAAATGTGACTTCTTTTAAATCAAATTTGATGATGGAAAGTGTCAGTTTATTTTTAATTGCTCAAAATTTACTAAAATCACCAAATGAAATAAGAATGGTTGTGTGTTTGACACACAGTTGAGAAAAGATATATCCTGCAGATGTCATAACTCACTATCTTGGGCAGAAGGCTTCCTTAGCTGTCCTTTATGAGAGCAAAATCTGTGTATATTTTCTCAGGAGTTTGTCATGTATGTTTGCCAATACTTCTTATCAGACGCTTCTTTTTTGTTGTTATTGACTAAAGCTATTCCCAAATTTTAAGTCAAATACTGTAAAGCTGGGACAGGGGAAGAGCTGAGGGACAGTATCAAAGTTGCCTTAAAATTTAGTATAGTTTTAGATGAAAAGCTTCGAGTTGCAGTGTGAAAACAGATTTCAGTTTGTATATAAAGACTTTTGACTATTAAAGGATGAAAAGAGTATCAAACTAAAATGAAAACTCCCAGTTGAACTGAACTAATGTTTCCGTTGTTCTGAAATTTTTGTGTAAACAAATTTATATGTATAAACAGATATTGATATATAAATGTTTCTTTTCTTTATTGGTCAGAGGGAAAAAAAAAAAGAAAGAATAGAAATCCATTGTATGTTAACTCTTTAATTTTACACCGGCAGTCAACTAAAAAAAAAACCAAACAACTATTAGTGATGTTTTGCTATTAAAGAACAATTTGAATGAGGATGCTCCAACAATAGTGCATTATTAGACTTTAGCAATTTTAATTTGACAACAGAAAGAAAAATCACAGATCAAGAAAAGCAAAATAAAATAATATCCAGCTCTGCCTAAGTGTCCCTAATCAAAGTAAAAAAAGATATGACTTTGCCTGTTAAGGTCTTACTTGATAACAGGACATACATTTCTACGCCCAGCTTCTGATGTCAACAATCATTTTGTTAATATTTTGTAAAATAATCTGTCAGTTAGCTTTGAAATGCAATGTAACTAACTTACTTGTGCATCCTTGCATTTGTGTGCAAACAATAATGTTACTCCAGCTAAAGCTCAGCAGTCACTTTGCGTTTGACAAAACAGCCATTATATACAACTCCTTACAAAAAGCCACAACCTACAGTTGTTTTATAATTACTTAAAATGGACTCTTTGAACTTTGTCTAACCCCACAACCCCACTTTGTCATATGCATATTCAGTTGTAGTTCTGGGGATAATTTTCTGTATTTCCCTTAAGCTGTCAGGAAAAAAAAAAAAAAAATCAGCAAGAAGAATCGTCTGCAACAGTATAGAAAGTAATCTAAAATTCCAAAGAAATCTTGTGGCCCAGAGAAGGTGATGTATGATAAAGAGATGGTAACAACAGCAATGCATACACAATAGGATTGAGATCTGATACTTCAGTCTTACTCCCACTTCTGTCATTGACTGAACTTGACACTTTGCATCATTTTGCAAACTGAGATTGGCTTGAGATTGCATCTTTAAAATAGAGATAGTTAGATGAGACATACTAGGAGAGCTGACTTTTCAAATTGAGTTTGGGTCCTTTTTGATAATTGAACCTCAGCAGTATTAATGATATTTAGTCTCTTTAAAAACGTATTATGAACATTTAGCTGATGTTCACAGGTAACATTCATATAGAAAATATTATTGAAGACATTACAAGGAGTGGAAATACTACCTGGAAATGCCTGACTTGCCTCTCACAGTAATTTCTTTAGGTTCTGTATATTCCTATGAGTGAGCTACAACCTGGAGCTGAAGTTTGCTATGTTCTGTCTTACCCTACTGGTTCTTCATCATTTTGACATGAGAAAGGATTTCCTGGTTCATCTGAATTGCATCTATCACTTCTGTTCTGTGATTCTCTTCATATAAATACCTGATAAAATGGTCCAAGTTTAAACACACCAGACTGGCAATAGTCATCTTTGATTATCTTGCTTAAATTAGCACTCACTAGAAATCTTTTTTTGTTTTGGTTTGGTGGGGTTTTTTGGGTTTTGTTGGTTTTTTGTGGGTTTTTTTTGCAGGCATAGCAATTTAATAATAAATCCTAACCTGTGGATTTATAAACTACATCACTCTTGAGCCATGTTTGTTGTGTAGTATAAAGGTAAGTCTATTTGGAGTTTCCAATGCTGGTTAAAGAACACCAATAGGCAAAAGACAGTTGATGTCTGTTAATCAGAGATGTGTTATACAAAAATCATACATTGATCTAAAAGTATGTTACCTCACAGCAATAAGAATTGCATATGCCCTATAAGCCAAGATCAAGCAAAGATAAGAAGAAGGTAAATTCACTGAAAACTTGAAATTCACTAGGTTAATTGTTTTTGTGAATTAGGATCAAATATGACAAATCACTTTACCTAAAAAAAAATTTGGTAAATATAGGTAAATAAAGACTGAAGTGTAATTAAAATCTTTCACTTGGGAAATGCTCAATTATTTTATTAGAATATTTTCAAAATAAACTAGTTTAGAGAAGTATTTTAATTTAAATATTAATCTAATTTACTTTAGACACAATTTTAAAAAGTAAGTGACCCAAGAAACAAAACATTGATCCATATTAAACAAAGGTTTTTATTTTATCCCCATCTGACTGAGAAAAACTTGGAAAGACAGTTTTGGTTCAGCGTAAGCTTTTCCCTCCTCTCACCATTTTCCTTTTCTATTTCAGGGAATTTAACAAAATCTATTTCTTAAATTCTCTTTTATAACATTTGATTCCACTGAAATTTGAGAGAGAAAAACAAACAGGTAAATTTTTGAGAATGCATCATTTCAAGACATGAGGAAGTAGATACTAAAAAGACTATCCACAGAATAATAAAATTGTATCAACTTCACCTTCTCCATCCTCAAAATAAAGAAAATTTTTAAAAAAGCACTCTAAGTGCAAATCTGCAAAAGCGTTGTACTAATGCACCATCTGTATACACGTCATTAATGACTGTGATGAATAGGTTGTGAATGACAGTGCTCTGTTTAAAGGAGATGAGTAGACACACATGCACTCAGCATGCTTATGAAATAATGTGTGCTTTGCTGAGTAAGGTTTTAGACTAAATGTGTTATTTAAAGCTGAGAGAAAAAATGTAATCTGGTTAATTAATGCATTATTTTCCAGAAAACTGCTTAAATGAGAGAATATTGGTCAATACATAATAATTCTTAATAAATTATTGTTTCTCTCCAAATGAGGTCAAATATTTTATGAAATGGTATGCTCACAGATGACTTAGTAGTCATTTGTATCATACCATGTTGAAGAGTTACTGTAACAGCATGTGGAAACTGGAAAGCTGTGCACAAATGTAAGCATATGTTTACATCTTTTAACAGAATTTTATTTGGAGCATAATGTGATACTGTTTGCATCAAACCATAAGCAGCAAAACTTCCTCTTTGAAGAACTCGTTCCCATAAAATGCCATGTAAAACAGATGTGGGTAGAAATAATGCTTTAAATGAGAAACAAATATTTACAGCTCCTAGTGTACCATAGGCTTCCATTAAAATTCAGCCTGCAGCAGTACAGGACATATTGCATACGTCTTTGTAGTATTGCGTTTTAAAGGCATCATACAATGAGTCTACTCTTTCTCTAAAAATCTGTTTCAACTATTTAGGGGAGACAGCCCAGACTTTGCTTTAACCTCTGTTCTATTCATCAGTCTTGCCTATCTGTACAATAAACTTTATTTCAGCTGCTAAATGATGTATTTTTTGGTTAAAATGACTTTAAATGTTTCTGATTTGATGTCTTGCATGTATGTTTATACATGCCACACCAGTTTTAGAGTTGCCAAAGTTCACTACACTGTTGCGAATTGAATCTCAATGGACTTACCTGTGCTGTCATTCTACCATTGTGCCTTCGGTAATATTTTCTTCGAAGTTTCCCATTTCTCTCCTCGATCACTGTTTCTCCTCCCTTACATGTTCAAAACCTAGCTTCAACTCCATTCTCTGCCAGCTTCTTTAAAAACCAAACTCTTCAGCAGCCACTCTACAGTTTCTGTTCAAGGGCCATTGTCAAGAACGACTTCTCATGAGATTCATCAGATAAGCCTGCTTCTTTTCACTTGGCTTTAAGGAACACACCTGTCATGTCAACTTATCAAAAACCTTTAAAATACTTTTCCAGGAAACCCACAACTAACATCATTACTTTGACAGGAGAATAGCTAACATCTGCTCCCCTAAAAAAAAAAAAAAATGTAAAAAAATGTAAAAGGATTGATATACTGTTCTGTTTGAGCTGTACTATTGCAATCAATATTTTCAAAATTAAAATTAAAAATTATGCTTATTTCTCCAAGTTCTATAAACATTTTAAGTTGATAAATTGTTGTCTTTTATAGTAATACTGAAAACATAACATTAAATGATTGGTTGTAAAATATTTTAAAATACAGTTTGTTAACATCCTAAGAGGTGTAAGCTGCTCTATTCCCAGCAAAGCACCCACCTTTAAAGTTTGAAAAGAAGAAATAATCTATTGCTTAACAGTAACAGTTTTAATTTTTCTTCTATAAAATTCATTGGCAGGCTAGTTATCATTAATTCAACAACAGGATAATAGTAGATACTTTTTGACAGTAGTAACATAAAAGCAAGATTTTTTTTTTAATACATGAAAGATAGGAGCTTGGCATTCTTACATTTAAATATAATAAAAAGTTAAATAAAAGATCGGTTAAAAAAACCTGTCTTTGAGCAATTAATTGCTTTTCAAGAGTGAAGAGAAAAAAAATAGAAAACGTGATAAACAAAAATGAAATGGGAGAGACATTCTTCACATTGACATAAGGTGATTAATACTTACCAAGACTAAAACTATGAAAGATACTGAGAATAGCTTGATTTAAAGGGAGATATTAAAGGATTTTAAACTTTGGAACTGTAGGTTATTGACAGAAGCTAATAAAATATCAATAAATAATATATTTCAAGGACAAAGTCAATTGCTGCAGATGAAGTGGAATCAAAATGTTAAGAGGATATGCTAACAGAAATTAACTTACTTAAAGTGTTAACACAGAGTACTTAAGGATTTAAGTTTATTTCCTCTGTAGGAAGAGAATATTCCTGGGACAGCTGTCAACAGTGTTACACCAGAATGATGACAGTAACAGAAACATTTTATAGGAGATTAGAGAAACCACAAAAGCAGGAAAAAACAAAACAAAACAAGACGAGAACCCACACAAACAAACAAACAAAAAAAAAACACCAACCAACCAAAAAACAGTAGAAGAACCCACATATAGGTTGGACAGTTTCTGGATACCAAATTTGCAGAAGGTAATGCAGAGAGAAAGTTATTTGCATGCTGCAAGTGATCTCACTTGCAGCAACTACACTGAGAAAAAACTGAATTAGTCCCTGTTTCAGTACTGACCTGTATCTGGCACTTGATGTAACTATTGCAAAACAATGTACAACAATAATCACAAAGTGTCCAAACTGCCCTTTTTATACTAATGCAAAGCCAAAAGCAACAAAATGTCCATTACAGTAAGAGAACTTCACAAAGTAAAACTACATAGAAATGAGAAAACTTGTAAAAAGAAAAAAAAATAGATCCACTAGCAGAGTAGGAAGTTCACGTGCTGCATAGCAATTGTTTCAAGTTGTAACATTTAAAACTCAAAGTAAGTATAAACCACTTTTCTAGAGAAGTTTCTAAAGTTACATGGAAACAAAACAAAACCAAAAAGTCACGCAGTGGTTCAGTAGTTAATGACTCAAAATAAAAAGGGTATATTTCAAAAACTGGAGATTGTACCCAAATAAAAGAATTAGAAAGGAACATAAATTATTTTATGTGCCAAACCACAAAAAGACAGGCCAAAAAATTACTTTGAATAGCAACTTGATAAGGACATAAAAAACAATGGTAATAACTTTTCATTCCCAACAGTAGCAGGATTACCTTCCGAGAGTCAATGAGGCTGACAGATGGTAAAGATGTAGAAGGATCACTGAAAAGTCAACTGTGTGACACAGGAGAAATATAATTCTTTGTCTCAATGACCACCACTGGGGGGACACAACACACTGATATCAGAGACTTTTTATGGCAGATATATCTGAGGAATTTTCTGAAACAAATGTGTTAGTAGAAGATATTTTAAAGCGGATGAACAAAATCAAAGAATAATACAAGGCAAAGCTCAGATGGTTTTCATCCAGGAGCTCTAAAGGAATTCACACACAGAACTGCTGAACTAATAACTATAGTATATGATGTATTGCTTGAATTAGCCTTAGTATTGGGAGGAGAGTAGGTGGCCAATAGAATTTCAATTTTTCAGAATATGTATAAAGGTGATCTAGGGAACCACATATTCATAAGTTTTATTTTTCTGCCAGGTAACTTATGGAGTATATAATGAATGATACATTACCTAGTCACATACACTACATTTATATCAGGGAGCTGAACAGCACAACGGAAGTGGATTTGTAGAGTAAGCAGTTCATCCTGCATACTTGAATCAAAATTTTAAGTTTTCAGGAGGTTTTTACTTTGGACTAATGATAGCTTGGTCCTATAAATAGAACATCGCTTAGCATTTGTAGTACATCAGGAGCATGCTAGAGTAAGATTTATGGTTTAGTTTATCCAAAAGGAATCCAGTTCATGTCCTCTAAGAGTATTTTAAGGTATGAATCAAAGCAGATACCAGAGTGCAGTTTCTGGTCAGCTAACACTATGGCAGCAGTTGTCACAGCAGGGCACAAATGGGCCCAGAATCTCTGCGGAAGCGATGATGTGTTCAGTGATGATGACGGAATCATAGAATCATGGAATTATTTAGGTTGGAAAAGACCTTTAAGATCACTTGAGTCCAACTGTAAACCAAACACTGCCAAATCCACCACTAAGCCATGTTCCTAAGCACCACATCTGCAGGCATTTTAAATATGTCCAGGAATGGTGAACCAACCATTTCTCTGGGCAGCCTGTTTCAATAGTTGGTAACCCTTTTGATGGAGATATTTTTCCTAATATCCAACCTAAACTTCCCCTGGCTCAACTTGAGGCCATTTCCTCTAGTCAAATCACCTGTCACCTGGGAAAAGAAAAAGACATCCACCTTACTACAACCTCCTTTCAAGTAGTTGTAGAGAGCAATGTCTCCTCTCAACCTCCTTTTCTCCAGGCTAAACAACTCCAGTTCCCTCAGCTGCTCCTTGTAAGATTTGTGCTCTAGACCCTTCACCAGCTTTGTTGCTCTTCCTCGGACACCCTCCAGCACCAAAAGGTCTTTCTTGTAGTGAGGGGCCCAAAACTGAATACAGTATTTGAGGTGCAGCCTCACCAGTGCTGAGTACAAGGGGATGATCTCTTCCCTAGTCCTGCTCGCCACACTGTTCTTGATACGTCAGGATGATATCGGCCTTTTTGGCCACCTGGGCACACTGCTGGCTAACATGCAGCCACCTGTTGACCAACATCCCCAGGTCCTTTCCTACTGGGCAACTTTCAAGCCACGCTTCTCCAAGCCTGTAGCATTGCATGGGGTAGTTGTGACTCAAGTGCAGGACCTGGCACTTGGCCTTGTTGAATCTCATACAACCGGTCTCAGCTCATCAATCCAGCTGGTCCAGATCCCTCTGGAGAGACTTTCTACCCTCAAGCAGATCGACACTCCCACCCAACTTGTTATCTGCAAACTTACCGAGGGTGCACTCAATCTCTTCATCCAGATCATTGATAAAGATATTAAACAGAACTGGCCCTAATACTGAGCCCTGGGGAACACCACTTGTGACTGGTCACTGACTAGATTTAGCTCCATTCACCACAACCCTTTGGGCCCAGCCATATAGCCGTTTTTTTTACCCAGAGTGCTGTTCATAGCACATAAAAGGCTTTGACCCAGGCCAAAATCCTGAGGGAAGACACCACCATGCAGTGTCTGATGACTCTTCCTGGGGCTGGGGACAGTAGTATCCTTTCCTGTCATAGGTGTGCTTTGGCTGCAGCAATGAGTCATGAGGTGAAGAAGGTGCATCAGAAGGTGGGAAGACTCCATCCCTTCAGGGTCTTCAAAAAAACCCTACAACACCAGGACCCCAAGACTTGATTTGCAAATAAAGAGAAAAAGTTATTGAAAACAGGGAGGATGGGTGAACCAGGAATAAGCCATGCCTGACCAATCTAATTACCTTCTCTGATGAAATGTCCAGATCTGCAAATGAAGAGAGAGCAATCTTTTACCTCTTCACCTTCAATGCGGCCTTTAAGCACCTATGCAGAGTATTTCAAGAAGATGGATTCAGAGTTCTCATGTTGGTGCATGACAGGAGAATTAGAGAGCATAGTCATTAACTGAAAAAGGAGAGGCTCCATCTGAATTTAAAGGAAACTTTTTCACCATCAAGAACTGGAAGAAGTTGTCCAAAGACATGATACAGTCTCCATCCTTGAAGGTTTTCAAGATCAGACTGGATCAAGTGCTGAGAGACCTGGTCTAATCCAACAGCAAAATCTGCTAGGAGCAGGAGGTTGGATGAGTGACCTCCTTAGGTCCCTTCCTGTCTTAACCATTCTGATTCTAACTGGGGATAAACAGAAGATGTACATCCTGATCGGAACTAAGATACTAATGTAGGTGTATCCTATACACATGTACTATATACTGAGGTAGTGCTGATGCAGGAAGTGGAGGAAATAATGTATCATATAAACACTTCAGAGTTCTTTGAAATTGTCAAAGAGTGTTCAGGTGAAGACAGTCATGCTGCAATTGTGCACAAAGATTTTAAAAAAATGTTGGACACTGCCGTTCACAAAAGACTTTAATAGAAACAAAAGTTAAAAGGCATGGCCTTTTCATGGTTAGTATATTTTGAAGGTAAGAAGCAGAGTAGCCCCGTACCCCTGAGGCCCCAGAGGAAGGCAGGGCAATGGAGGAGTTTGCCTTGGTTGATGAGGACTGGGTTAGGGACCAGTTAAGCAATCTGGACATTCATAAATCCATGGGTCCAGATGGGATGCACTCGCGGGTGCTGAGGGAGCTGGCTGAAGTCATTGCTGGAGCACTCTCCATCATCTTTGCCAAGTCTTGGGAAATGGGAGAGGTACCTGAGGACTGGAGGAAAGCAAATGTCACTCTGGTCTTCAGATAGGGCAAGAAGGAGGACCCAGGCAACTATAGACCGGTCAGCCTCACCTCCATCCCTGGGAAAGTGATGGAACAACTTATCCTTGGTGCCATCTTAAGACATATCAAAGATAAGAGGGTCATCAGGGGCAGCCAGCATGGCTTCACCAAGGGGAAGTCATGCTTGACCAACCTCATAGCCTTTTATGAAGACATAACAAGGTGGATTGATGAAGGCAGAGCGGTGGATGTGGTCTACCTTGACTTCAGTAAAGCATTTGACACTGTCTCCCACAGCATCCTCATGGCAAAACTGGAGAAGTGTGGACTGGACGATCGGGTAGTGAGGTGGACTGCAAACTGGCTGAAGGAGAGAAGCCAGAGAGTCGTGGTCAATGGGGCGGAGTCTAGTTGGAAGCCTGTATCTAGTGGAGTCCCTCAGGGGTCAGTACTGGGACCAGTATTATTCAGTATATTCATCAATGACATGGATGAGGGAATTGAGTGTACTATCAGCAAGTTTGCTGATGACACCAAGGTGGGAGGAGTGGCTGACATGCCAGAAGGCTGTGCTGCCATCCAGCGAGATCTGGACAGGCTAGAGAGTTGGGCAGGGAAAAATTTAATGAAATATAACAAGGGAAAATGTAGAGTCTTACATCTGAGCAGGAACAACCCCAGGTTCCAGTATAGTTTGGGGAATGACCTATTAGAGAGCAGTGTAGGGGAAAGGGACCTGGGGGTCCTGGTGGACAGCAGGATGACCATGAGCCAGCATTGTGCCCTTGTGGCCAAGAAGGCCAATGGCATCCTGGGGTGTATTAGAAGGGGTGTGGTTAGTAGGTCGAGAGAGGTTCTCCTTCCCCTCTACTCTGCCCTGGTGAGACCTCATCTGGAATATTGTGTCCAGTTCTGGGCCCCTCAGTTCAAGAAGGATAGGGAACTGCTGGAGAGAGTCCAGCGCAGGGCAACGAAGATGATTAAGGGAGTGGAGCATCTCCCTTATGAGGAAAGGCTGAGGGAGCTGGGTCTCTTTAGCTTGGAGAAGAGGAGACTGAGGGGTGACCTCATTAATGTTTATAAACATATAAAGGGTGGGTGTCACGAGGATGGAGCCAGGCTCTTCTTGGTGACAACCAACAGTAAGACAAGGGGTAATGGGTTCAAGCTGGAACACAAGAGGTTTCACTTAAATTTGAGAAGAAACTTCTTCTCAGTGGGGGTAACAGAGCACTGGAACAGGCTGCCCAGGGAGGTTGTGGAGTCTTCTTCTCTGGAGACATTCAAAACCCGCCTGGATGCCTTCCTGTGTAACCTCATCTAGGTGTTCCTGCTCTGGCAGGGGGATTGGACTACATGATCTTTTGAGGTCCCTTTCAATCCCTAACTTTCTGTGATTCTGTGATTCTGTGAAGATAGGAACAAGCATTTAATTGTTCTAATGGAAGATGATCAACAGCATACATCTGTGCTAAGGACCCTGATGTGAAGATACTATCATCTCACAAAAGAAATGGGAAAATGATTGACAAAGTTTGATGATGTTACCAAATTATTCAAGTTAATCAGTGTAACGCTGACTTTAAAAGGCAACTGGATAATGGAATAGCAGAGGAAATTCAGCATTGATAAAAGCAACATAAAACATGTTTAAAAAAGCAACTCTAATTATACATGCATAGAGATGCATCTTAAATCAGTCATTAAAAGTCAGGAAACAAACCTTAGAAAGACTTCTGATAATTTTCTGAAATTGTCAGTGACAGCTGGAAGTGGTAGTAGAATGTGAGAAAGGAACTGGAAGCAAAATCCAACATAATTAGACCATTATATTAATCTTTGATGAGCCTGGATCTGCAAGTCTAGTGTCCTTGTTTCCAAATGAACTAGAAGAGATACAGAAAACAGTGAAAAAATGATCACTGAAGAGGAAATATATTTCTGGTATTCCCTGAAAGTGAAATGAAAAAAGTAAAATAATGGCGTGTTAGAGGACACAAAATAAACCATGCATGTCAATCTGCAAAAGATATAGCCAAAAAAGCTGTAGTAAGGGTCTAAAAATATGTTACACAATATGAAAAAGCTGAATTGGAGAAGTTTACCTTACTCCTCGTAGCTCAAGAAGTAGACAGCAACCAACATAACAAGCAAACAGTGGGTTGAAATGAAACAATAAGAAATATATTTTCACATGCTAGCTGCTTGCATCATGGAGTTTAGGATACCGTGGGGGTCTCCTGTATAAATGGCTTTAAGTGGAATTAAACACATTTATGGAAGAGAGAAATCAGAAGGTCCTGATGAAAACATTCAGCTCTGAAAACTACTAAACCTCTGGTTGCCCGAAGTTATGAAAGTATTTCAAGGGAAAAGGCATCTTCTGTGTGTGAATCATTCCTATTCTTTTTTCTTAAGACTTCAAGTTGCTATCAGAGGCATGCACAACTGACTACAATGACTTTTTAAAAAAAATGTCTATTTTGCATAAGTGTAATATTTCCTACAACTGCATTTCAAATCCAGTAGATTGATAAGGCTTAAATTACAAATTTAGATTTGAACGCATCATTAATGTAATAAAGCCAACAACATATAAGTGCATCTTTGAGCCTCCTGACTTGGATAAATTATTATTTCTCATTTGAATTGTGACAAGGATCCTTATTTTAGAAGAAGTTGAGCATACTACTCATCTTCTGCAAATTGTTTCAGTTCTTATAGCTGTTGGCAAACAGATGAACATTTTTTAGAACCTTTGAGACAATGTAGGCTCATGTAAACTTTGTCCTTCATTATTACATGAGCAAAATCTCTTCTACTGCAGATAACTTTCTGTTCTATTGTGCCCCTGCAATAACTCTCATATGAGATAGCATGCTGATAGCTATCTGTGCTAAATGACTGATCAGTACAAAGACATTAGTGACTCTGCAGCACTGCAGGATAGCAATGCCTCTCTGTATCTAACACCTGCTTAATGGACCAAAGGACATTCGTAAATCTTTTTACTGACATATTTGTGAAGGCCACCCTAGTGCTAAGCAGCAATGAAGCTGGTCTTACTGAGATCAGACTTTTTATTTGCCTACTGGAAAACAAAATATGATGCATACAAAACCTCTTTGAAGTGACTGTTAATGTTTCTCAGTACCTGCAGTGAAGATTAAATTAGTGACCATGGTATGTGTTTGGTTTTTTCTCAGCTGGAAATAAAACATGCAAACAGTTTTTCCTACAAAGAAATTTCTCAATGATTCTCCTTTCTCTTGAAAATATTTAGTAAGGAATATACTTATAAACTGACTATGTATTTCTTCTTGGTATAAGCATATCTAGTAGGCACAGCAGGTTTGATAACATAGTAATTTTTAAATACCAACAGTTTTTAGAATTATTTTAATATTACTTCCTCTAGTTTATGTATGTTGTCGTATTTGTTTGTTTTCATAAATCCTGAGGATCTTCCCATTTTAAGGATTTAGACAGCAGCCTTCCCAGAATCCTAAACTCAGAAGATCCCTCTGTAATCCATGTGATGTAAATTATTTTGAAAAATATCAGTCATTCTCATATTTTCATCTCTCTTCCCCTCTTACACTCCAGAGCCTACATCTAAATACTCTGATCATTTTCTCTTATCCTCTGTTCCATTAATTTTCTTTCTCTTTTTTTTTCTTTGTCAATTCTGTCCTCGTAAAAGGAATGGGAAGGTTTTTATCAGGTGCCAGCAGCACTTAGAAACATGCCAAATAAAAAATGTACTTTAAACTACATGATGGCTGTGAATCACATATAACCTACCAAAAAAACCATTCATAGTCTGCCAAATTAATTCAGTCATATTCCTGTGCCTCCTTATTCTCTTTCTCCTCTTCTTATTTAAAAATCTTTGATTTTTCATGTACCTATTTCAAAAACTGTATTTGCACCCTGTCTACAGACAGTTATCTGACCATGGTGAAATTATAATTCTAAACAGGGTAGTATTTGGAATTATACTAGATTGGGAGGTCATTAGTAAGCAGAATAAGGGAGGCAGCAACATATTTTGTTATTTAGGCAACAAAATTTTTCTTTATTTGTCTGACAGTATCTCACAAATAACATATATAATAATAATTATTCTGATAGTAAATATGGAAGCTGAGAAGATATACATTCAGTAAATATTGAGATTCATAGCATAAAGAAATAAATGGCATCTCCTGAAACTACAGGAATACAATGCAAACCATGAAAAACAAGAAAATACATTTATGCTCTAAATGTGTGGGAGGCATTTCAGATAAAAAGAAGATTTGGGGTTACAGAATAGTAACATGAAGGGAAAAGACAAACATTAATTTACTTGACCAAAGGTAGATTGTCTATCTCTGAGCAAAGCAAAATCATAAATTCAACAGCAGAAATACGAAAAATGAAATATTACAACCTGTAAGGAAGATGAAGATAGCTTGTAGAAAGGTAGGAAGTGCTGACTTGAACATGGCCATACTCAATCCAAAGATGAGTTCTGTGAAATGTATATTTTCGTGTACCACAGGAAGAAAACAGTAGTACCACAGGCAATGAAATAGGGAACGGGATATCCAATTCAGAAATGATGCTTATGAATAGGAAAATGTTAACAGCAGGAATGGAAATTGATATTCTGACATAGAATAGGAAGAAAAAGATTTCTAAACCCTGATAGGGGAAGATGTATAAAAGTGTAAAAGCTGCCAGTTTCACAAGGGCCCCAGCAGAAGTTCACATTAGATACACCAGAGAAATTATGGCAAAATTGAACAACCAGTCCATTTGACTGGAATGGAAATTCATATTTGCTGATAATAGACAGCTGCATATGACACTTTGCAGAAAAAAAAATAGATCATAATTAGGGCTAAACCATCATTTATTCCTCAGAATTGTTCTGGATCATGGACTTTAAGTCAGAACAGAATATGGGCCACAGCTTAGTGATGAAAAATTCCACAGATGTTTAAGTGTTTAGCAAATAAACATGTAAGTGTCATCACGCCAACAACTCAGTGGAGGGAAAAAAAAAAAAAAGAAAAAAATGGTTGTAGGCATATTGAAGAATACCAGGTTAAGTAGTGTTACTAAACTCAAAATAATGGAACATGCCAAATACATGTCTCGAGGGGAAATTGAATGAAATGTAAGACGAGCTTTAAAAAGTAGATAATGCTAGAAACATTTCTTTTTTTTAACAGTATTGTTTTTATTTTAGTCAAAGGAAACATATTAGATCTAATCCATCTGCAATTTGGGAAAATATTAGATTTGGTATCATTAATGTTATTCTTAGCTAGACTATGTCATATAAATATAGCCAGATTATATAATTACAAGACTGTTACAGAAATATTGGAGAACAACATTTCCTGTTAGAACTGCTGAATTTAATGATATTACTATGTGTTTCTGAGTTCCGCACTTACCTTTAAGTTCATATGCCTGTACAAGCACTTTATATATAAATGTTTAGCTATAGTCATTTTGACAATGATTAAATAGAGTAATGTATCAACATGCACTTAATAAAGATTACATATATATAACGTTTACACATGTATCTAGCCTTCTTTCCACTTTTGGGGGCTTTCATTGCTGATTGCCATTATTTTTAACCAAAGTTCATTACAAGGAAAGCAGTTAAAACTAGACTTTCAGATAAAATACTTCCATGTGCTTCTGCATAGTCTCCATTTATATAACCTTGTGCATGATCTCTCAAAAACTTTATTCTTAACTTTATTCTTGGTTTGTTCAGCCTAGAGAAGAGGAGACTAAGAGGAAATCTCATCATGGTCTACAGCTTCCTCACAAGGGGAGAAGGAAGGACAGGCGCTAAACTCTTCTCTTTAGTGACCAATGACAGAACCTGAGGGAATGGCAGGAACATGTGCCAGGGGAGGTTTAGGTTGGGTATTAGGAAAAGGTTCTTCATCCAGAGGGTAGTGGAGCACTGGAACAGGCTCCGTAGGGGGACAGTCATGGCCCCAAAACTGACAGTGTTCAAGAAGAGACTGGAAAACGCCCTGAGACACATGGTATGAACTGTGAGGTTGTCATTTGCAGGCACAGGACTTGGACTTGATGATCCTTGTGGGTCCCTTCCAACTCAGGACATTATATGATTCTATGATTATAAATAAAGTTAATATTCTCATTCCGTTACACAGGCCAAAAGAGAGCACTTTGTGCAGCCTGATATAAAATTTGATCAAAAGTGTTTAGAAAACTCTCACCAACTCCATACTCTTTCTGGCAAATATGAAAGTGCATTTGTAATGTCAACATAATGGAGAGGAAAGCGAGAAAAAGCTAATGTGAAAGACATGGAAGAAGGAGCAGACAGTCCAGCCTATGTATTTTCCTTACAAATCATCTTAGTTCACTCTAAGTAAACCAGTGGGTCACACTGACAACCATTTCAGTTTATTGAAATGAACAGATTTTTCAGTTTTAATCATTCTTGTACCTTAACACTGAATGCTGTCTAAAATTTGCTTACAAAGGGGCCAAACATGAATTCAGATGAGAGCATATGAGCATACAACTTTTCCATATTCTTCTTTGATTTAGTTTTTCACTTAGATTTTTTTTTTCTTTTTGCTGTTATCTTAGCTATTGGACTTGACATGTTCAGTATAATGCCAACACATCCATATACTGAGCTGATACACCTAAATTCTCAATCCCGTGCACGAGTATTCAAATAATACCCTTTGCATTATTTTTCCTCTGTTAGCTCTGATTTTCCTCCATGGTTCCTACTCATTAATCTCTATTAGGTCTCCCTGGAACTCCTCAGTTGTATCTCTTCTCAATTACCATTTTAAATTATTTGGTTTTCCAGTATCACTGCTTCCACCCATTCCAGATCACCAGTGAATACCACACTACGTAACACTGTTTCTTGCTCTGTGCCAGAGTCATCCTCTTCCCATTTAGAACAAAATAATTATTCTCATGGGGTTTTTTCTCTTTTTTTTAGTAAGTTTTTGATTTATGATAACACTTGTCTTTTACATAGCAATAACTTAACTTCATAATGGCTATTTGTGAAGATTTTGCCAAAAGTATCTGAAAAGTGTCTGAATAAGTTGTGCCATCTAGTTCTCCACTATTCATTATTACATGACATTCTGGCAAATTTATTTTCGATAAGAAAAAAAAAAAAAAGAGAAAGAGAAACTAATCTTGAGGACAAGAAGGATACAAAGTTGAACCTATATAAATGCACATTAAAATTAGACACCTATAAAGGAAGAAAGATAAGGCAGCATTAGAAGCAGAGATTCAACTTAATAAGTGAGACAATGAAAGCACAAAAGTTAAGGTTTCTTGCTTTTGTGTGTGTTAGCTCCCTCCATTGATGATTCATTACCATAATTTTCATTTTCATGAAAAAAAAAGCAAAACACTTTTTCTTTCGAAATGTTTGCAAATCATTAGCTCAAACTGTCAGAGTTCCTTCTCTCTTTAAAGCAATGCCTGAGCCATCTCTTATTTGAGTATGTATTAAACTCTTTTCCCTGTCAATAAGATAATGGAGAATAGACTGGAACTCATGAGTCTCAAACTTTTATTTTAAAGCATTCAGCATCTACACACTATCAAAATTTTTTTGTAAATCTTTAACTTTTAAGCTGTCTTCACATCTTGTCAGAGATATGGTTACTCAGTGTTAGGAGGCCTTTTTTATTGTATATAGTTGGTGGTCTGCACATTAACATTATAGCTTAGCTCCAACAGTATATTAAACATTTTGAAAATGTTCTCTGGTGCTGAGGACAGCTGACACAGAGGAATCTCATCATATGCTCATAAGCTCTCTCAGCTCCCAAAATAGAATGGCTTCATTCAAACTGCCTGCTGAAAATAACTGCTGGATCTCCCTATGTGTGGAACTCTGTCCAGTAATTACAGGGGAAAAGACTAGTTGGCATATGACAAACTCAAGACTAGTTCTAACAATTTACTGCTATAGATGACCACATTCCACTGCCTAAGAATATTCACAGGAAGTCTTTAAGTTAATTAAAACACAGCCGCAGTATATCATAATTTAGCTCAAAATATTGATTTATGGACATATACAGTTTCATTTTTAATATGTTACTTTTTCAGTGTCTCACTTCTTTACCCTACTTTGCACTTAGCTTTCCAAAAGTAGATTTTCCAATTTGTCGCTATTTCTTTTAGGATTCCCTTGTTTTGTCACATTTAATGTTCCTTCAAGACTGAAATGTCTTGAACAGTTGTACTTCCAGTGATATGGAAAGCATCTTTATATATAAATTTGTCATGTCCCAATGACTTTTTTTACAAATTGCTTCAACTCTATCTCTGGTTCTATTTTTCATTTAATTTTCTTTCTTTTCCTTCCATGAAAACATACCTGTTTTGAGATATTGCTGCCGACTTTTGCTTAGGTCCTCTTCTCGTATATACCCATCCTCTTCACTTGTCCACAAATGGAAATAGAGTGACTGATAAGTCATTGGTTTTCTGGCTTGGTTATTCAGCATGATGTGCTTTATTAGATTTGACAAATATTTTGTGGTAAGCTATGTTACTATGATCATGGAAATTCTACTGATACTCTGCTTACTGAGGTGTTAAAACTCTTGATATGGGTAATTGCATGAGAAATTAGGAATTTAGGGGTTTGTGATCAAGTGGTAAATTGATTTTCTAGTTACATAATTTCCAGAAAATAAATTGTGAAGCTTCAAGATATGTTATCTCAGCCTCTTTTCATTAGTTTCCAGGCTTGTACGAGACTCACAGTCTCTTTTGCTTAGAATTCTGTAAATGACCTGTCATCAGCTCCTACACTCAGTTATTTGCTTCCATATAGTACACATCTGACACATTGTCATAGGAAACTAGGAAATATAACATAGTTATGATTTATACAAAAACTTCTTTAGAATAGAATATTGTTAAAGTACAGTGGGAACTGGCTACCCTCCAGGGAATGTGGATCTGCAGAGGCTCCCCATGGAGGTGGCAGGAGAGGGACTCATCAGTAAGAGAAACCCAGCACTCCAGCCAGGAAGCATAGCAGGCTGGGGACAGCCAGAGACAGCCCTGGCCCTGGGCATTGGGCACCTCCATGGGGACAGGGATGTGCCAAGCCCAGGCCAGGACATCAACCCACAGGTCAGGCCAGATTTAGCAAACTGTTGGTTTGCAAATTGCTTCATTAACATTCATTAACAGCATTAGCTCCAGTTATGTCTCAACTCACACACAAATTTTAAAATTTTCAAGACAAAGATCACACCTCTTTAGAATTTACACATTACCCTGAACATCAGCTTGAGACTCTAGCATTACACTAGTAATAACAATAGTCAATATTGCCCTATATGCCCTCTCAATCAGTAGCTTTAAGACTGATCCCTGGATTGTTTCATGGGTTCTACAGAAACTATATTCTTTTGGCATGAGTCTTAGGAACTCAATTGATCAAATTTTCTGTATGATTAAAATGATCCATGTGCTTAAGTATTGTGCTAGAAGAGCCATTTATGGACCAGAGAGGAAACCTGTACTTAAGCCTCCTGACGGTCTGGGGTATTTTTTTTAAGTTGGTTATTTTTGATGGCTGTCCTTCCAAATGTTTAATAAAATAATTTTTCAGTCAATGTTCAGTAAGTTTGTAGTCCAAACAATAATGCAACATATAATGGTATCTGTTTTAATATCTCATCCTCAGAATGTACACAGGCAGAAAAAATTATGCAGTATTGTTCTTTGAATCGATGCGAAATGCAACACTCTGTAACATACAGGGCTACCCCAGCTCCTCTCCTTCCTTGCTTATCCCTTCTGAATAGTTTATAGCCATCTAATATAGTACTCCGGTTGTAAGAGTCATCCCTCCATGTTTCTGTGATGGCAATTATATCGTAGTTTTTCTGCCTCACAAGGGCTTCCAGCTCCTCCTGTTTGTTGCCCATGCTGTGTGCATTCATATAGATGCACTTCAGTTGGGCCATTGATTCCACCACCTTTTTCTTGCACCAAAAACAGATCACTGTCACTGTTCGGTGGTCTGCTGCCACTCTGATCCACTACAGCTCTCTGAATCCCGGTGAAACCATTACATCTGAGAAGTATGCTTAGAAAATCGATGAGATGCCCCAAAAACTGCAATGCCTGAAGCCAGCATTGGTCAACAGAAAGGGCCTGATTTCTCTCCACGACAATGTTCAACTGCACGTTGCACAACCAATGCTTCAAAAGTTGCACAAATTGGGCTACGAAGTTTTGCCTCATCCACCAAATTCACTGCAATTACTTTTGCACCAACAGAATACATACTTCTGTACAGTGAAAAAGTGTAGCAGAAAAGAATGACCAACTGTCTGAGACTAAAAGGGCAATGTTGCAAACATTGTGGCAAAACCAGCCCTGCAACATCCAGCCGCAGGAGATGGGACAAGGAGCAGGAGATGGGACAATTTGTGATAAGGTGAATTGCGACCTACATATGAACAACAAGCTAACAAACCACAGACAAAGGCTGGCTGGCTGATACAGGAGGTGGGGGACATGTTGGAGAGCATGTAGCTCTGTGTCCTGATAGGCCCAGCATGGCACTAAGGGAAAAGACCCCAGACCACTCAAGCCCCTTCAAGGTGGCCTGACACCCTTTGAGACTTTTCCATGTTTTGCATGCAATCCAGAGGACTATAAGAAGCCCACCTACACAAGCACAGACATGCACCCACCATCCTGAAGACCACTGCACCCATCTGTCTCACCTCAGGAACTGAACAAGACACTGGAGGACACTGCACATCACTGGATCCGAGACTATGATCCATCATATACAAAGCGGATCCATAAGAATGGTGAAATCTTTCTCTCGCTTTTCTCTTTGCTTTTCTTTTCTTTTCTTTTCTTTTCTATTCTCTTTTCTTTTCTTTTCTTTTTTCTTTTGTTTTCTTTTCTTTTTTCTTTTCTTTTCTTTTCTTTTCTTCTTTTCTTTTCTTTTCTTTTTTCTTTTCTTTTCTTTTCTTTTTTCTTTTCTTTTTTCTTTTCTTTTCTTTTCTTTTCCTTTTTCTTTTCTCTTCTTTTCTCTTCTTTTCTCTTCTCTTCTTTTCCTTTCTTTTCTTTTTTTCTTTTCTTTTCTTTTCTTTTCTTTTCTTTTCTTTTCTTTTCTTTTCTTTTCTTTTCTTTTCTTTTCTTTTCTTTTCTTTTCTTTTTTCTTTTCTTTTCTTTTCTTTTCTTTTCCTTTCTTTTATTTTCTTCTCTTTTCTTCTCTTTTCTTTTCTGTTTTCTTTTCTCTTTCCTAGACTTCTATTATTTTGCTTTCCTTTTTATAAGTAATACAGTAATGTAAGACTTATAGCCCCACATGTGACACAAACTTTTAATGTTTACCAATTGAGCCTAAATATTGTAATTCCTTCTGCCACCAAATCATTTGCCAATTGGGTCAAGCTGCAAAATAAAAGTCTTTTGGTTATGGACCTTAAGTATCATGTATACTGTTTTCCAACCAAGGGGACACACGAACCTGGGTTAACTCTCCCCCCACCCATACCTCTGGGTGGGACGTGACACCAACCCCGTTCTTATATTCTTCCATTGACATGTGCTATTGACCATTAGATGGTGAGAGAGATGGATGGTTGTTCTAGCACTCTATGCTATTTACATCTTATAAAGACTTTCATTTGATTAAGAAAAAGTAAACATTTTTTCTTGTAGGAATGAAGCTTGGTAATGTATTACTCCCTATTATTAACTGAAGTAAGGCAGCTAACATAGGAAATACAGCCTATTTTAAAAACATCTATCTACTGAAATACAATAACAAATCACTGTGGTATGGCAGCCAAAAATATTTGTTATACTCTTCCATCTTGATCATCTGATCTGCACACAGTAAAAATCCACGGAAATTTTCAATATAAATTACCTACTGCTGCTTAGACTAAAGCTGCTGAGGGGAGATAAATATGTGAAACTTGTCTTTGAAACTTCCTTTCTTTTATCCTTTCCATCATTTAATGACTAGAAGTCCTTCATCAGGAAAGGAAAAGAACGACAAAAGATTTTCTTTGCAAACAAGAACTAACTTATTAGAAGTTGCCTTTTTAAGTGTATCCCGTTGTTAGGGTAACTAAAGTTCTAAAAATACTTTAAATAAAAAGGACATCACCTTAAAAGCTACTCAAGTAGTCATAGCAACAGTATTTTTTAGAATAAAAGCAGTTCATAGAGAATTTTTGTTCCTCCTGACCTTAAGCTTTAGAAAAACACACAGCCAACTTCTTTTAATAAAGTGAATGTGTTTATCTAAAGTCAGATAAAACCTGAATTAAGAATATGCTGAAGTATCCCAAAGCATTTTATGTATATACAGGCTACTAACCAACTTAAGAGAACTTTAAAATTTATATTACTCTTTTCTGAATTTCCAGAAAGCATGTTCCTATTGCAGGGTATTACAAATGCTGATACCAAAAACCACTTTCAATTTATTTAACATCCACCTTAGTGCACCATAATAAATATGTATTTTAGAGTTGTTTTCAAACATTCATATACATTCTATATTTATCAGATTGGCAGTTTTCTCTATTTTTTTCACTTCAAAAATACGAGCTAATGAAATTTTACTCTCTTTTTAGTGTGAAAGACATCAATCCATACACTGAAGAAATAAGTCCTATTGAAAGTATAATCTAATTTTGCTACTGTGCTGGTTTTGTCTGGGATATAGTTAATTTTCTTCATAGTAGCTAGTATGGGGCTATGTTTCAGATTCGTGCTGAAAACAGTGTTGATAATACAGGGATGTTTTCATTACTGCTGAGCAGTGTTCACAGAGTCAAGGCCTTTTCTGCTTCTTACACCACCCCACTAGCGAGTAGGCTGGGGGTGCACAAAAAAGTGGGAGCGGATATGGCTGGAGCAGCTGACCCCAACTGACCAAAGGGATATTCCATACCATATGACATCATTCTCAGCATGTAAAGCTGGGGTAGAAGAAGGAAGGGGGGACATTTGAAGTGATGGTGGTTGTCTTCCCAAGCAATCACTATGCATGACGTATCCCTGCTTTCCTGGAGATGGCTGAACACCTGCCTGCCCATGGGAAGTAGTGAATGAATTCCTTGTTTTGGTTTACTTGCATGCACAGATTTTGATTTACTTGTTAAACTGGCTTTATCCCAACCCATGAGTTTTCTCACTTTTACTTTTCTGATTGTCTCCCTCAACGCACTGGCGTGGCTGCGTGGTGCTTAGTTGCCACCTGGATTTAAACCACAGCAAATAGACACTGTGATTACTCAAAAACTGCACTTTTTTGCAAAGCAGTGACCCTTCTGTGTACCTCTCTGCTACATCAGTCTGAAAGGTAAATTTATAAGACACTGTTATTTTAATGTATTACTTCAGATAGTTGTTTAAAATTTGCCTTCTTGAAAAAGAATCAGTCATACTTTTTATTGTTGTTACTAGCCAACATAGCTAACAGAGAATGAGAGGGGTATTAAACCTTCTTGCACTTCATTAACGGAGTTGTTAAATAAAGGCCTTATTTAAAGCCAATTGAAGTCAGTATAAAGACACTCATTATTTTCAATAATCTTTGGATCAGGCATAAAAACTATTTAGTTACAGGTGTGTCACCAAAATGAAGGTTATGAAAACATGGAGTTATCACTGAGGACATAATTTGAAAGTAACGGAATTTCATCTGCAACCAAGGGCCTAATTTGGCGTGTAAATCCTTATTAACAGTGGTGACAGATACAAAGAGAAGAACATAGCTTGAGCCTGACAGCTCAGGTTGTGATTTCAGGACTGAAATTAGAAATAAATATAAAAATATTGTAAATATGCACACCTGATATCATTGAGAGGTATCAAACATACAGCTTGAGACTTTGACTCTTCAGAGCAAAGGTATATGCTAAATTCCTTACCATCTCAGAACAGAATATTGCACCTCCTAAGCCAATAAAAATTACATTCAGACAAATAGTGTCCATATTTGGAGTAAAGCCAGAAGAATTTTATATTAAATAGTCCTATTTGTGTGTGCATAATATTTTAAGCTTCTGAGAAGTTTGAATATATGCAGCATTGATGAGGGATTAAGGGAAAATATATGGGTGAACTGTGTATGTGACACATTCACATTGCCTTCCACAAAATTATTTTTGTCATATGTCTCTGCAACTCTTGAAAGATTTTTATCTCCATCTAGATTGTCAGTATTTTAAAATATGTTTATGGAACCACCTTAGAAAAAATAAAATATTTATGGATGCTATAATATATAGAAAGTAGCATTATAAAATCATAATCAGGTTATTTGTTAAAATATGATAGCAAACCCTCAGCTTTTTGAAGGAGCCATAGATAAAAGGATTTAAGTTGGAAGAAAGTAAATAGTAAGAGTGAAAATATAATAGGAGAGAGAGCAGTCTACTTTTTCTCCATTGTTAGTAAATATATTACTACTATTAAATCTAATCAGTAAGTATAGGCTGAAAAATCCTAGTTTACTATGAAATCTAGTCAGGAGTTGTGAAGGTAATTTAAATTTGTCAGAGAACTTTCTTGCTCAACAGCTTTCAAATGGTAGTTTAGACATTTCATGTTGCTAACTTTTTCAAAAATGTTATGGTTACTACCAAGGTTTGTAGGCTTCAGGACTTAAAAGTCAGCATGCTCAAAGAATTCGTGAGGTAAGAATGTGACTGTATGTACTTCTTACTCCTTTAAGTAAAGAAAAAATTTGAAGAAGACATATTGTGAAAATGTCATCCCGGTTGACAGCACTCTTCTAAAGGCTTTCACAAGGAAACCCAAAGGAATGGAACTTCATGTTATGGGTTTATTCAGGAAGCAGCAGTGTATAAATCTTATTAGTCAGTTCATTCTGAATTGATAGGTCAATCCTCACACCCCGTTTTATGAAACAAAATAGTCTTCCTAGTCCTTGACAAATACACTTCTAGAGCACATATTCAGTCTCCTTTGTAAGAAAGGAGAGAGATCCTTCCCAACATGTTTACATAAGGCTGCCAAACAAGTGAGACTGAGACCAAGAGACTGAGGCGTCCGTTTTCTCATCCCTTGTGGATAAGAATTCTGTGCTTATTTTGTGCTGGACTGAGCACAGAATAGCCAAACACAATCCTGCTTAATGGAATGATTAAGTGTTTAAAATGATGTTTAATTCAATCAATTAAAAGCATAAACAGCATGAGTTTGATTGAATCAGTTGAAAGAATTACACAGAAGGCAATGTGGTTGTCAGCAGGGGTGAAAAATTCATGTATCACCTCCACACAGCTTGAATTGTGTATTTCTCAATTAGATATTACAAATGACCTACTCTACTCTATCACAGAATAGCTCTTGAGTAAGAAAAAAACATAGAAAAGCTTTTTTTCCCTTTTTTTAAACGTGCAGTTAATTAAAATTTAGGCACTCAGCAACTACTGTCAAACATTTAATAAATATGACAGCTTGATTAGTCTTTATTCATTCTGTCTCTTCCATACACAACTTCAAGAAAATGTTTAAGAGATTTAAGATTTAAATATGCTTTTAAGAGGAAATGAAAAAGTTTTAGCATTTAATGAAACATCTGCCTTTTAAGAAAGTGTCATTTTTATATTCAGTAGATGCAATTCTAAAACAAAATAGATTAGAAAGAACCATAAATATTTAAATACTGTTAGTTGTGTATCAGGTACTTAAGAGATAGCAATGTGTGAGCAAACAAAAACATCCAAATGCAATTGTAATGTAAAATCGCATTTCTCCTTCTAATACACATGTTCGTATGGTAATTCAGTATGTTAGTGTAAAACTTTCCAAAAGTGTTCAGTTTTGGCCTAACAAAGTATTTACACCAATGATAGAAATCATTGCCTTTAAGATAACTTTGGTTAGAAGGAAACATAGGAAATAAGCTGGTTTTGAACAGATAAGTTCCAAAAATTATCACAAAAAGATTAAGATCAAATTTCTTATTATAATGTATGCATTTAATTCCATTCATAGTTATGTAAGGACAACCTGATTATTAGAGTTAACTGATTTAGTTCGATCAATTTCTATACCTTAGTTGATGTACATTTTTGTTCTATTATCTTTAGTTTTCATTGTAACCAATATTTGATATTTCATTTTACCTATGTTATTTGCATAATCTTTTCAGATGACTAATTATTCATTAAAGTTTTATCATCATACTAAATTGTTCACAGAAAATCTTTGTTATGATAAAATCATATCATTTTTAAGAATAATATAAAGAAATACACACATGGAAGCAAACAACACATTCAAAATTAGCATTCTCTGCTTTGATTCTTCTCACCTCATGCTTTGTTTATCAGCTTTGCTCCAATAGTTCATCAAGTTTTAAAACAAAAAAAAAGATTAAGAATATTTATGGATTGACAGTGTTAATATCATTCATATAGTGAAGAATAGCTTGAAATGAGCCGATGCTAATATTTATTAAGGATATTGAGCTCTTGGTATGCAAAAAGGGCTGAAGTATCAAGCAATCTAAAATAAATAATTAAAACCTCAAAATATCTTACATGCAAGAGTTTTGCAAGGAAAGCATTGTTGAACTAAAAATACATCATTCAGAAGACCTTGGCAAAGAAGGTGCTTTTAAATGATGGAATCCTATAAATCAATTGGATACCATATTACCTGAAAATAAGCTATCAGAAAGCATACTTTGGGGACTAATACTATACCTGAAATTTGCCTCAACCACTAATGAGATTCCATTTTTGAGAGAAAAGGATGACATAAACAGTCTCATATTGTACGAATACTGATTCACAAGTCAGGTCACATTGCAAGACCAACAAAAGGTTACTGCATATGCAGTTTTAAAGGAAATAAGTGTAGTAAAAATTTTGGGAACTTGAGATAGCTTTACCATGATTCAGCTGTATAACAACAATAGATGTTATACTGGGAAAAATTTTAGAAAAGCAAATTGTTGTTAATTTTTTTAGTGAAGTTTTACAAGAACTACTTTCAGATAAAACAAACAAACAGAAAACCTCTTTATTATGTCTTTGCTATCCTACAAATCACATACTTCTTTACAAAAAGTACCCACAAATAATCCATGAAGCAACATTTTCAGTCTCCTCAGCTGACAATTGTGCAACTCATGTGTGATCACAGTCAGTCATCAGAAACAAATCTATCCATGTTTCTGTTCCTCCAACTGGTAACGCATGGCTTAAGTGATTTCACTTCAGCATTTATTAAGGAAGATTTCTTATATGAGTACTTAAACCATCCCATTTAATATTTCATAGTAAGATATTCGATAGCCAGGTGAGATTTGGGAGTCCATGTCCATGTACACATCACTGTCCATTGACATAGCACTGAAATAAGCAATCTCATAACTTGCTTCAGGTCTTTTTACATTCCTGTTTTGGCCCCTAACACATTCTGCCTTTGCTTCTTTCTCCAATACTACTTCAGATTGTTGAGTCCTACATCAGAATCCTGTCCTAATTGTTGTGCCTCGTGATGAAAACTAATGACTTGTGTATCCTGCCAAAGAACGGAATCTTACCTCATCCTACCAGCTTCAGAGATGTCATGTATTTGATAAAGATGCAGGTTACTTCATTTCTAGGCCCAGCTGACAGAAATCCAGAAATCACATCCTGTGTTCCAGTTTAGCACAGCTCCTTCCATGTTTGTGCAAGCTCTTAATGCACTGAACCTGCCCTGGCCTTGTTAGTTCAACAAAGACTGCTAAGACTTTGAAATTGCCTCAGTAAACACTGTTTGTTTCTGGTACCACGTTTTGCTTCTGTTTTGTTTATGCTTTATGTTTAAATTTGAAATTATTTTATTACCTTCTACATTATACCTGATGTTCACTCAAGTGAAAGCTCAGACAGACAAGAAGTCTTTGATTAGTATCTCTATCTCACTCCAGCTCACTGTGTCCTTTACACCTTAAGGCCTACCATGATGGACACAGTGTAACTGTCATTCCCACAAGAATATTGACAGAAACATAAATTTATTTCTGCTGGACTTCCTTGTGTTTTCTTTGTAGCAGTTAAGCAGCCTGTAAGAGCCTCAAATTGCCTGTGAACTAATTTCTTCATTGAAACATGAAACTATAATACCACAGACCACTTGGTCTACACCTTATTCTCGTAACAAATAGGCTTATGTCACCCTTACACTTCATGATGTTGGTATTTTATGATTGAAAGTTTTACTCAGAAACTTAATAGTTTCTGAGGTGAAAGAGGCTACAGTTGAACCCTGACATGCCCCATTTCGCACAAGAATGTGGTCTTCTTTAAGGTAAAATCTGTGTTACCTTGAAATACTGTATATTGGTCACCAAACAACCCAGAAACCTAAGAAAAGCGTGACTCTCTTCTGGTGCTTGTCTAAAAGGTCTACCCATCCTTTTGGATAAGGGACTTTAAAAGTTTAGCTTTGATTTTTCCTCTTCCCTGCCTCAGTGTTTCAGCAGAAATTACCCTGGGTCAATCAATTCTTAAAGTGAAAGAGTCTAAAACTCCAGAAAAATATAAAATGTCAATTGTATCATCTTGGAAAATGAATATTCTTTACGAAATATTCAGGTTACTATAACATCTTTGACAATAAGAAGAGGAAAAAAAACCCAGATCTTTCCAAATTAGACTTCGGGTGCAAGTATACAGTTTAGTAAAAGTAGTTAATGATAAATAGAAAACCACTTTCCAGAGCAGACACAAATAATCTGAGCATTTTTTACACTTTTTGGCCTATTTGATGTGTCCTAGCCATTTTTCTCTGGGATATTTTTGTGTGATATCAGGATTTATTTGTCTGTTTTCCAGTATAATTGGGTGAAATCCATATTTTCTCAGAGAACACGAATCTTAAACAGCATGTAATAACAACCTGGAGAGCTTGTGTTATCACCATCTGTATACCAAATTAGAAAACTCCTGCTTCTTATCTGCAATAGAATTTCTGTGTCACAGCATTTTTCTGGAAAGTTGAAAATAGACTCCAAGAAGAGAGGACTCTATCCACAGTCTTTAGAAAACTCAGCATTTTCTCCTGTTGTCCAACTTAACTGCTGCTTCACTAAAGATTTCGGTCAAGTAAGCTCTCATATTTGTTAAAAACCAGTATGATTCATACTCATCATCAAATCCACTCAAACTAGCAAACACATCTGCAAAAGGCGAAGTCTAAGTATACTGGTCCTGTGTTAATCTCCAGACTTCAAAGTGAGAAAAGTCCTGGCTTGCTGTCATCTGCTAATGCCTCATACATCTAATAATTTCCTCAGCTTCTCAGACCTTCACAGTTTCTGCTCTGATTAATCCAGTTATCTGTTGCCTTGCTCTATTAGCCTTTCATATGTCCCTTTTAAATTCCTTAATAAAACAGGAAATTGTGGGTGGGTGAAGAATAAGACAAGGGTGACCCTGAGCTGCTTCACTAACTTAATGATCTGTGATTAAATGTTCTAGATCAATAGTGAGGCAGTATTGACAACTTTCTTAAAATGAATCTCCTTTTTACCCTTCATCACTTTTTAGTTTTTTACATTTGAGTCACCTTCTTTTTCTGTCCAGGTATCAGGTCATTCTAATAATAAAGGATATGCTGTCTGAAAAGTAAAAGATATGCAGTTGGATAACATCTGCATATGACAGTGTTCTTACAATGTAGATATAGTGCATTATGCAGTCATAAACAAAAGTAAAACTCTACAAAGGATGACTGGAAACAGTTTAGTGGTAAGCATTTACTGATTTTAATTTTATATATGTAATATTGGGTTTGTATATATAAATATATTGTCATTTTATAACATATATTACAGAAGTTTGCTGTCATTGTTTGAAACATGTCCAAGGAAACTTCAAGTTAAAGGAAAAAAAAAAAATAAACTGTTTTCTATTTCTAACGATAGATGTCTACTTACACTACCATTTACTGGTTTTATAGGAAAAAAAAAAAAAGATGTAGGCAAATTGCTTTCCCTTACAAAGATCTTCTAGAAGTGAGACAGTACTTAATTTTTTAAAGTTCTGGCTATAAATTGAAGAGTAAAATCAAGAATTAATAAGTGGCAATAAAAAAATTTTGTGCACCACTGCCAAAGAAGGTGACTCAATTTCCCATTGTTCTTGAAAAAAGCTGGATTTTTAAACATTGATAAATAAAATACTGGAATTTTAATCCAAAGTTATAAGAATACCTTTATTTTAAACATATTGGTGTGGGGTTTTTTAAAATTAAATATTAAATTATACAAGTATTCTTCAAATTCTAGTTAATTTTTAATTGTTATTTTCTCCTGTGAAAAGTTTTGAAAGGACGTCTATGCATCATCCCCAAGCAATTCTGAACTATGTCAAGTTTCAAAGTATTAAATGCATCAGAATTCCTCATGCTGTAACATACGTTACTGTGGAGTATACAAAGCTCCCGGAAACAGTTTTTGGTTAAAATAAAGGTCACTCTCAGCATTGTTATTTTTATTCTGACACCAATTAAGTACCTTAAAGGATTAGCTGATGAAGTGTTTTGCTGATAAGTACCCAAAGCAGTTAATTATCACAAAAAACCTTATTTAAACATTTAGTGTAATGTATGTGACAAAGTATAAGCTGTTGTTTCTTGATGTTCAGAAAAATATACAGTAGAGTAAATTTTCCTTTTAGGTGAATTTCCCATCTAGTATAGTTGGGGCCCAACTACTAACCTGGTATTTATTTCATTCTATGTGTCTTTTTCTAGAAATGCTTACCTAGTACAAGATACTGAACAATTAATCATAAATATGTACAAAAATCCCTTCAACCACACAGGAACACAGAAGGGACTCTGAATCAACAAAATTGAGCTACAGCCTGTTTCTTCTTATCATCTCCAGCTCCTTTCCTTACTCATTAATGATAATCCGATTTAGTAGTATTCTCCGATGGTCATCAAATCAAAGAAGAAAAAATAGTAGTAAACAGCAGATGTAATCATTGTAGCTCCAATCATCTTCCACTAACTGAGATAAAAAATTCAGAGCGCCCAATTCTCATTTGTTAAGCTATTCAGAATCAACATTGATAATTACTTTACAGTTAAACTTAGGAAACTGAATACAGAATCATACATGTGAATTGTCCAGGTTAGATTTTAAATATTGGCCTAAAAATATTGATCCATTAATTTTATGCAACAGTTTGGATTTTGTCAAACCGTAATCTTTCATGCTTATGATCGTACTGATGCTACAGACTGTTTCATTTCTAATCTATCGTAGGTCTTATTCCATCAAAAAAGGGGAGTAGACAGGAGGGGGAATTAGAAAGGAAGCAGAAAGAGAGAAGTTTTGCCCTAAATACAGAGTTTAAAAAACACACAGATAATAGCAGAATGACTACAGTGGTAACTTGTGATTTCAGAGTGCTTCAGACATTAAAAAGTTTTGCATGAGTGACTGAATTACCAAATATATAACTTCTAAAAAAACTTCCTTTCCACAAGTCTTGTATAGTTTATTGGACTAAATAAAATATACTCTTCTACATATAGGTGTGAAGAAAGGTCTTTATGAGATTCAGATGGAAATACCCAGCTCTGATGATTGCCTTTAGCATACTAGCTATATAAAATCTGGGCTCCAAAAAATCTTAATCCTCTCCAAATGTCAACATAATCATTTTCTACAGCCCAGCTATGGTTTTAAAAGGAAGCAAATGATCATTTGACTATTCTTATAATGAAAAAAATCACAATAAACATCTGAAAATGCATGGGATTTTTCATATAGGTAACGTAATTGCAGTTAGTTAGAACACATTGCACTGTATTGTTTCCAGTAGTTTTTACGTGAACTTGGCCAAGTTCTATTCTCATCACAGGTCATAGTACAAAAAAAGATTAGGAAAAATGTTCAAGAGTTTAACACTCCTGAAGAGGAAGAGATAAAGTTTGAAGTTTGTGTTATTACCATTTCCTTAGGAAATATACTCCTTTGCACTGATTTTTTTTTCCTTCTAGCAATTACACAGATGAAAAAGTGACTATAGAGCTGGGGTAAAACAAAAAAAAAAAAAAGGTTTGGCTTGAATTTCATGTTGCTGTGTACATTTTACAGGTTTAGAATACCAGCAATCTGTTGTAAGACTTGCTAGAAGGAATTATTTGTGTAACTGGATGTAGCCAGACATTATATGTGCTCAAGAACATATGTCTGCATATATGAAAATCCTTCTGAAAAAAAAGGCATTTTCTTACTGTGAATCACATTCTTCATTAGCAATTCTGTCTGTATGGCTCACCAAACTCATGTTGATGCAACTTCATATCACAGTCTAGAAGTAAAGAAACAGTTTTCAAATATTATGCAGAATCATAAAACCACTTTAAAATATATGTTACTCCATATGCCATGACTACTATGAGTATAAATGTACTTAATGTATGTTTATGTATTTTTATAAGTTATGTTTTAAAGTTAAATGTTAGTGCTTTTCTGGATAATTATATCTACTAGAAAGCTGGGGATATCTTATTTCCAAAAGTATAAAACATGAATTGTGAACTCAGCGGGCTAGTTTTAATTGATTTATAGACATGGCATTTTTGAATTTTCTGATCTGGGTTTGTCTGTAGTTTGGGAGGAAGAAATTATTCTTTGGAAAACAGACCAAAGTTTAGAATTATGCCTCTAGGGACCTCAGGTTGGTCAGTGGAGGGGAATTCAGAGTGCTGGAATAGTCCCAAGGCTATGCATGGGTGAGAACAATTTTTTGGTTTACCCTCTGGTCATGGCCTGGTGTCAGCTCCACTGACAGAAACCCTGTTCTTCGTGTAGTTGTATTAACTATGTATGGATTCAATGCCATTCTGTCTGATTTCTGTGCTAGTAGGGCATACACATCAATCTTTTTTTTTTTTTTGGTTTTTCTTGTCCTGTAGACAGCTAGACGTGTTTCTTACACCATTTTCAATGACTTTTTGCTAGCACAGCTTTAACTTGTTCACTGAATTTTGCCAGCTTACTGTTCCACAGACTAGAAACCAAAAAGTAAGAAATTTTTTTACAGTTACATTTCTTTATATTTGAGACAAGTAAATTTTTTTCTCTAGATTAATCACATCATTTGTTTTTCTTACTTCAGCTTTTTAACACCTTGTCCTGTAGCCCTTTGTACAAAGCTTTTTCCTTTAGTACATACATTCTTTACTTCAGCTAAGCTTGTTAATTATCTCCTCTGTTGATATAATAATTGTTTCCCATGTAGATTCTAACATTTTAGCTTAATTGTTCTGTAAAGAGTGGGGAAAATGGGAGAAACACTGAGGATATCTAGGTGTCATGCACCTGCTTTCACAGAAAGCCCCATAATTAACAAGCATATGATCAGAGGTACATGGCTGATGTGCCTCAGCAATCACTTGCTTCTTCAGGCATGGGGTTAGTTAAAGAAGATTGTATCTCACCCCAAAGCCTATATAAGAGTCCATTACTAGCAAATGCTGGCTGCTAACAAGTCAGCACGATCACAGGAGCTGCAAAGGGAACCCTGCTGTTGCAGTGGCTTGCTGTGTAAAATGCTGCCAAGAATCAGAAATATTTCTTGCACTGAAGATATACCTGAAGGTATCTTTGCTTTTGAACCAGTGACTACATCTGACCCTTAATATATTAAAATTATGTAAAATATTAATATTACCATAAGGAGGGTGGAAGATGCTGTCAGTAATGACAATCTTCATGCTGCTATAATGATACTTACTTAACTTCAAGGCATCTTGTCTCCTCTCCATATATAATGATCTGATATTCTACTACAAGCCATATACATTTTGTTTGCTGAGCAGATAATGTAGTATTGTTGAAATTTATTCATACAACGTAAAAATGTAAAAAAATGAATGAGAGAACTGTTATCAGACATTACTCAGGATGACTGTTCTGAGCAAAGCAAAGGTATTAATAATGGTACATTCCAATCCTTAGTACTGAATATTGGGTTGGCTATAATCACAAACATATCTGGAAGGATTGGACACTAATGTCAAATGTTGGCTAAGTGTTTAGTTGGGGAAGAGAAACTTTTAAAAAGAAAAGTCTAAAGAAGCAACACGTTTCTGGATGAAGCTTTCTTCATTTTCAGCAAGCAGGAAGATTGCTTACTGCCTATATCACAAAAAATCTGGATACTTTTCTTGCTTAATCATACTTTCCTTGCATGAACTTGCGTGAATAACTCAGCGACTTCATGTCTCATCCTCTCCACCTGTTCAAGATACAGAATATTTCTCCACAGATGAGGAATCTAGCAAAGCTAAAATAATTCCCATGTATTCAAGATTTCAGAATATCTTTGTATACCGTTTTTTGTAATGTATCACTTAAAACTCCAGGTTGGTAGTTTCACTTCCCTTTTTTTTTTTTTCTTTTAGTTAGTGTGTCTCCTTTTGGCACAACAAAGTATAAATTTATTCTAGAAATACTGATATCAAATAAAACTTTTATGCAAGACTATAAAGGATATGTTTTTCAATAATTAGTTCTCCCTACATATGTTCCTACTGCCTGGATGGATAGCCTTACTTTATTTTAGAAGCTCAAAGTGGTTTTATCACACAGCTACAAGCGGGAGTTCAATGATGTTATATTAAGGCTAGAAAAACTTCTGTAAAACTTGATTAATATTCATAAACATGTAAGTAGATGTAAAGTTATTTTCTTAATGGCTTGTTACAACTTACTAGAAAAATAAAAATGGAGAAATAGTTTTCTGAAATGCTTGCCTGTAGAACATTTTATGAGTTTTCTCCTTTTCCCTCCTCTCCCCTGATTCTAATAACTGTAAGAGACCTACTTGATCATTCTCCAATAAGTCAGAGAGGTAACGTGCTTAATGCATTTTGTGATGTTAAAACCAAGAAATCTAACCCCAAATGATATTTGCTTCAGATGCAACAGGACTGTAAGAACATTAGAAGAGGTGCTGATGGAACTAAACCTCATGTAGCACTCACAGGGACAGAAGCCAACGGGCTACACAGACATACCTAAGGACAGAATGTTGTCTGTGAGCTTTAACAAACTGTCCAAGGAAAAGGCTAGAAACTATTGCCATATGTAAAATGCTTGCTACTGTTAGACATTTTACTTGTTAAACTCAGTTGATCTTTTATTGTTTGACTGGTTTTTTGTTGATTTTTTTTTTATAGAGCTAACTTCCTCTGCTTTTATTTCACTAGCTTTTGTCAATCTTACTCCATACTCTAAACAATTCTTATCAATTAAAACACACACATATTCCCAACCACACTCGAAATATAGTCATTGCTTTGGTGTTTTCTAAACATTTTGGGTTTTCTCTTATTATTATTATTATTATGAGGAGGAGGAGGAGGAGGAGAAGGAGGAGGACGAGGAGGAGGAGGAGGAGGAGGAGGAGGAGGAGGAAGCAAGTAGCAGACTTCGTACTTAAGAAACCTCAAAAGCCATGACATTTTCAATTCTGAACCATCTGTCACATGGTAGCCATTTATTCTATGAATGTTCTAGAACAGTTTTTCCTGCACTATGATTACTTAAAGGGAAAAATGGAATATTTATTTTCATGGCTGTAAGAGGTTTAAAATAGATGTAAAACATATGGTGTTTCTGGTATACAACACTTGGAACCTAAGTCTCAATATACAGAGACCTTTTTCCCTACTCTGACAGTCTACAGAATATAAACAGCCCAGAAGAAATCTGCATAGGCAGAAATAGCTTTTTGAGAACAAAGCATAAATATTCAGCTTTGGCCTTTCCAACCAGGATAAAATATTTAGATTTGGTCTTGCCCAAACAGTTACAGTGTGGTTATGATGTAGAGCATTGTGCCCTTCTTTCCAAGGATGTATAAGGCAGTGAATTAATTAGAGAAAACACTAACATTGTTTCGTACTTAATCTGGGTCTATACTAAGATATTGGCAGTCACAACATTTCTCAGTCTAATTATATCTGACTGTACTTAAAATTATATTTCCTTGCCTTATTTTGTCTCTTCTGTAGATCATCAATAAAGCAAATGAGCAAATTTTCCTAAATGTGGTGAGGGGAAGAGTAAAATCTTAGAACAAACTCTTCACTGCTTGTATCAGGACTACATATTTGCCAGTGTACAAGATGGTACTACAAATAATATGCAAAATATAAAAATGAAAACTTAATTCTTCAAGAAGGGGATCATCTTTCAGAATGGGACCACAATCACATTACCTCAAATTAACTCATTCCCTTTTTCTCTAGCTTATCCAGAAAAAGTTCATAGATAAACAACATTGGCCAGGCTACTGACTATTCAAAACAGATGTTTTTCCAATATAATAGCTTTTAAAATTGTGATAGTTAAAATCACTGGTATAAAAATGGTGGAAGACACTGATTTAAAAGTTGTGACTTACATAAGAAACATTTTTTTTTCTCTTTTTACATGCTTAAAATGGACTGCTTTTTCTTTCAATTTCCTTTTCTTGTATTTGGTTAGGTTTTTGATTTGGCATTTGCTAAACGTTTTGTTTTCTATAAATGTCACAGAAAATAACAATAACATAAACTTATATATCCTTACCATTCTTTATCCCTGTTTTGTGGGCAGCTTTTTGTTTATTTGTTTTTGCTTGGTCATACTTTCCTTTTCTCCTTTTTACTTCAACTCTTTTGGTCATTATTTGGGTCTGACTGCAGCGCACAGAGCAGGCTGCGGATAACAAGATCCATCAACAGACCCAGCTTATCTGAGCTCTTAGTTAGCTTTTAGTAAACAGAAAATTATTCACATGCTAATAGTACTCCATTAAGCAATCCTTTATGACAAGGTTCATCGTTAAGTGTTAAGCAACCCTCATGCAGTTCTCATGTATGACTAGGAACATAACAGTGTGTTCCAGTACCAGGAAACACATCACCTGATACTGTCCCATGCCAACAGATGGGATGAAGGATGAGTTAACTCTCGGTATTTCTGCGTGGTAATGTGAAGTGAATTACAGACAATTACTTCAGGGGTCCAATTCAACTATGAATTTACTAAAACTACGTGGTGGAATACAATTTACAGCGATTAGTGACTTGGCAAAAGTATGTTATAATATCACAAAACTTATCAATATATTGACAGCAAAAGCCCTTCTAAAAATGGTGGATTGGCAACAATTAGTAACTATAATGCAAACCTTAACAAGACTTCAGCAGCAGAACTCACAATGATATTACTTTTATATGTTCAAGGAAAAGGAATAGAGAGAGAGAGAAGGAAAACGAAGATATCAGAGACAGAGAGTAAGATATCACTGTTCCACAGGTACGTTGGTCCTGCAACGACCATTGGAGGGAAGGGACATGTTGAAGATTTGCATGCCACCACCTAACGTTACACACGAGGTTGTTTTATAACCCAGTTCATTTACATGTGAGATAGGAGAGGGTGGTTCATCTCCTCCCTCTGCTCACTCTTCATGCTAATTAGGAAGACTCTTCTGGAAATGGGCCTAGGGTTTTCAGACTAGGGAAAGTTCACGGTACTGACCAGAAGTGAGTTGTTTTCCCTGTCAGGGGTAGCTGTTGGTTTGTGGTTTCTTCTGGTAGTTGGTTGTCCACCAGATGGTTCATCTCTATCATCCCAATTAGGCCATGAGGCCTTTCACAGCAACACTGTTAATTGTTTTTATCTTCTGCCTCCATGGCCATCTATCTTTTCCACCCAAAGTATCAATCACAAAATCTTGAGAAAGACAAGATGCCTGCCTCCACAGCCATCTATCTTTTCCTCCCAAACCAACAAAAAACCAGATGTTGAACACATAACATGGTCCTTTGTTCTGCTAAGAATGGGGGGAGCGTTTCAAGGTTGTCACAGATACACACGAACAAGTACAAAACCATTACAGTAAGGCTTTGTTCTGGTATACTTCCCACCTGGATTAGGCTGTAGTGTTCAGACTCCCACATGCCACCTTATTCAATATATATAAAAATTACAACAGGGTGTTGGATTGGCCTGTATCTTCCCACAATACACTCTTATTTATTTGTATGTATGCTTTCCTTGTGTGTTTGAGAAATATAGCTCCTACTAGTTGCCATGCTTGTTGTCTGCAATCTTAATAAACTTCTTAAAGTGTTTTGAAGACTGTACAGAAATAACATCCTAGGCAGGCTGCCAGCTGGAAGGATATTACAAAATATTGCACTTGCTCACCAGGGGTTTCCCACAATCTCTCTCCAGCTGGCAGCCTGCCCTGCTAGACAGGAGCCTCTAGGAGGGCAACACTGTACCTTTGCTGGCAGATTTCATCTCACAGTAGGGGTAGGAGTGTCCCAGGAAGAGCTTTTAACAGTTTCTTCAAGCCTGGACATATATGTACTTTCAGTTCTGTTGCAACATCCTTGTGTTAGATAGAAATTTGCCTGTTTTAAAAAAAACAAAAACATATGAACTGAAATTTTCCACGGTTTATAGAAATTGTCACAGAATATTAAAATTTCTAAAATTTGTCACACTAGATTTTGGAACTCTAAACCTTATGTTGTTAGAATAAATAAGGTAATATTGTACCTCAGCAGAGATCTGTAATGCAGATGTCAAATAATTCCCTCAGATTTAACTAAATTAATATTGATTGCACAGTGTTTACACATAAGCAAGAGTTACAGCTTCTTAAGTAGTTTAGGACCATAATTTTGATAGAAAAAACAAACAAACAAACAAACAAAAACCAAACCACACCACACCTAACAAACAGAAAGGATGTGTGTTTCACAAGTCACCCAAACTTGTTTTCACAATCTGATTGAAGGATCTGAAGAATATTTGTCTGCTTTTCAAAACAGCCTTAGGGCTTCTGACTGCCTTTAGGAGGACCATAACAGAGATTTCTTGTGTTTGTTTTTCACGAATGTAGATCCTTCTGAATTGTAACACATTTTATTTTATTGAATGAAGATTCGGCAACTAATAAATAAATTAAAAACCAGAAGTTGACCTGAGAAATAATCTTTTAAAATATAAATTGGAGCCAATAGCTGTTACTCAGATCATTCAAAAGCTTTTTATCTGGTTCTGCTGACAGAGCACGAATCTCGATAGAGGATAAACACAAGGGAGAAGAACAAAGCATAACCGCATTTTCAAACATAATGATATTCAGTTATTGGTAACTGGGGCCATTTTTAAATTCTGCAGGATGTCATTGAGGAGAAAGGTGAAAACAATAGAGAACATTGACATTTCATATGAAAGCAGGACAGCTTGAATTCTTCTCTTGGCCAAAGAAGCAGGTTGCAATGTTTTCTCCCATTTGGGCAGATGTATATTCACATAAAATGTTCATTGTGTCATTTTCTTCAGCCCTTGCAGGTATAGCACAGACGTTGGTAGTAGAGTTTCTGATCTGATGTGCACAGCCACATTGAGCTATGAGTCAGTCCATTGCATACAAAAGAAATATTCCCAGTCTAGAAGACAGCATTTTGGTGCAAAGCAGCAGAGCGCAAGAGAAGGTATCCAAAACATTGTGAAAATTAGTTTCTCAGGCAAATCATTGGAGTTTAGAAGTTAGCAGGCCTTGATTTTAGCAGTCAGATGATGACACTAAGAGAACTATCAAGAGCATGGGGTGGATTTCAGTGGGCACTTTTTCAGGGCAAGATATTAATTTCATAACACCTCAACAAATCAAATGTGAAAGATACACAAAGATGTGAAAAACAATAATTTTAATTTACAACTTTCTGCATATTTTCACTATATATTTCAAGAGTCCCATTATATTAGCTATATGTCAATTTATTTACATTTACATCAGTTCAAAAATGATAAGATTATAACACAAAATAACTGTATAAAACCTTTTAGGATTACAGTATTTTCACTAATAATTTGTAAAAATAGATAAATCTCAAAAAATACATTCACAAAGTTACCAAAATTAACACATTACAAATCTTCTGTTTCATTAATAGAAATTGAATTTCTAAATTTAACCTAATTAATAAAACCAATGCTTTCTTTGTGCTAAAGGAAAAGTTTTTTTTCTGTTATGCCTATTTTCAACAAGACAAATTTCTCATGAACCTACCTTGCTTTAGTCAAAAAAATTACCCAAAACTTTCACATAGTCAGAAACTGTCCCTTATGCTTCATAAACCAATTAAAAATCTATACAATTATATTTGCATCCTCGCCTTCCCAGAAAAACCTCAGCCATGTCATTTTCAGCAAGATCAGACATCAATCAGTTCAGCATTTGGCACTAGTGAGGAGAACAAGCATGTGAAGTGGGACCAAGGATTTCTAATAGTTGATCTTTCACTGAAGTTGTAAGTTTCAACGCCATTAGACACAAAGCCACTTTAAGAGGCTTTATAGTTTTACTGTTTTCACTGACTCATTCATATCCCTATGAGTTGGGTTCAAACATCTATCAGCTGTGTATGGGACCATGCTCTGCAGGGATAAAAATTTCTCCCTTGAGCTATCAAAAGAAATGTTCGGGGTTAAAAGGGAGAACAGGTTAAAACAATTATAAAAGGAAGGCTTATGATTCCTTTACGGTCATCAACACTTAAAAGGCCAAACTCTGACTTCTTTGGTGAAAAACAGAAGAATGAAAAGACATTCCAGAAGAGTAGTATATGTATCAAAAGGGTAAACTCCTCTGCCAGCAAATCAAAAGCAGCAGTGTCCTTTTAAAAAACAGAGGTAAGTGAAAGAGATTAATTTAGCAAGCAATTGGGCTCATTTCTATTCAGTTTGATTTTTATTTGTCTTGAATTATATACATCAAAAGTACATATCTCAAGCTTAAGAGAAAAAGAGAATGAGAAAGCCCGAGCATTGAAATTAACATCATGGGAACAGAACAGGAAACAACTTCAAGACCAATAAGTAGTTATGACTTTTTCTGCTATAAAGATAAACATTTTGACCTTTTTGAAATATGACTTCTGGAATTGCAAGGCAACATAATCAGGGCACGTTCAAAGGACACTGATTCAATGCAATAAATTGAAGAGTTCTCAAAGAGCTGGAAAAACTTGGAACTAATAAAATGTTAAACCACGATTTACTTGGTTTTAATAATCTTGGCCATTTTAAATTCAAGCATTAGAACAGTGATAGGTTTCTGTACATTTGATAGCAAATTTCAAGGCTTATTTGACCCACTGGTGGCTCTGGCTTGGTGGGGCCCATGGCTGGGCTTGGCCAGGCTGTGGGGAGCTGGAGAGCAGCCCTGCTGCAGTGTCAGTGGGACAGGGACTGAAGGCCCCCGAGGGCTGATATGGGGTTCTGGGCCCTGGGCAGTGGTGCAGAGAGGCTCCAGGGGAGGCTGGGCAAAGCCAGTAAGGCCTGATAGTGTCCTCAGGACCCTGAAAAAATTAACCTGTACTTTTACATACAAATAGTCTATTAACTTAGCTCCTATTCTCTCTCGATATATTAAAGTTAAAGCTCTTTACCCTTTATGATTGTGCTCTCAGTCTATCCTCATGACACCTTAAAGCACGCAGATCCATTGTGGCCATTTAGTTAAGCAATATGGACATCCATAAATCCATGGGTCCAGATGGGATGCACTCGCGGGTGCTGAGGGAGCTGGCTGAAGTCATTGCTGGAGCACTCTCCATCATCTTTGCCAAGTCTTGGGAAATGGGAGAGGTGCCTCAGGACTGGAGGAAAGCACATGTCACTCCGGTCTTCAAAAAGGGCAAGAAGGAGGACCCGGGCAACTATAGACCGGTCAGCCTCACCTCCATCCCTGGGAAAGTGATGGAACGCCTTATCCTTGGTGCCATCTTAAGACATATCAAGGATAAGAGGGTCATCAGGGACAGTCAACATGGCTTCACCAAGGGGAAGTCATGCTTGACCAACCTCATAGCCTTTTATGAAGACATAACAAGGTGGATTGATGAAGGCAGAGCGGTGGATGTGGTCTACCTTGACTTCAGTAAAGCATTTGACACCGTCTCCCACAGCATCCTCATGGCTAAACTGGAGAAGTGTGGACTGGACGATCGGGTAGTGAGGTGGACTGCAAACTGGCTGAAGGAGAGAAGCCAGAGAGCCGTGGTCAATGGGGCGGAGTCTGGTTGGAGGCCTGTATCTAGTGGAGTGCCTCAAGGGTCAGTTCTGGGACCAATACTATTCAATATATTCATCAATGACTTGGATGAGGGAATTGAGTGTACTATCAGCAAGTTTGCTGATGACACCAAGCTGGGAGGAGTGGCTGACATGCCAGAGGGCTGTGCTGCCATCCAGCGAGATCTGGACAGGCTAGAGAGTTGGGCAGGGAAAAATTTAATGAAATATAACAAGGGAAAATGTAGAGTCTTACATCTGAGCAGAAACAACCCCAGGTTCCAGTATAGGTTGGGGAATGACCTATTAGAGAGTAGTGTAGGGGAAAGGGGCCTGGGGGTCCTGGTGGACAGCAGGATGACCATGAGCCAGCACTGTGCCCTTGTGGCCAAGAAGGCCAATGGCATCCTGGGGTGTATTAGAAGGGAGGTGGTTAGTAGGTCGAGAGAGGTTCTCCTTCCCCTCTACTCTGCCTTGGTGAGACCTCATCTGGAATATTATGTCCAGTTCTGGGCCCCTCAGTTCAAGAAGGATAGGGAACTGCTGGAGAGAGTCCAGCGCAGGGCCACAAAGATGATTAAGGGAGTGGAGCATCTCCCTTATGAGGAAAGGCTGAGGGAGCTGGGTCTCTTTAGCTTGGAGAAGAGGAGACTGAGGGGTGACCTCATCAATGTTTATAAATATATAAAGGGTGGGTGTCAGGAGGATGGAGCCAGGCTCTTCTTGGTGACAACCAACAGTAAGGCAAGGGGTAATGGGTTCAAGCTGGAACACAAGAGGTTCCACTTAAATTTGAGAAGAAACTTCTTCTCAGTGAGGGTGACGGAACACTGGAACAGGCTGCCCAGGGAGGTTGTGGAGTCTTCTTCTCTGGAGACATTCAAAACCTGCCTGGACGCCTTCCTGTGTAACCTCACCTAGGTGTTCCTGCTCTGGCAGGGGGATTGGACTAGATGATCTTTCGAGGTCCCTTCCAATCCCTAACTTTCTGTGATTCTGTGATTCTGTGATTCTGTGATTTTATATACAGTGAAATCAGGCATAAAAGTAGTTCCTTATTTTGTAGTTGGAAGTAAGCATTATTTTATGTTAGAACAAGTGCAAGCTCTGAGGTCACTACTTAATGTTTCATAAATAAGGTCAATGCTCAGGGGCTAACATCACAAATATTCAGCTGTTACTATATTTGTGAAATCTAAATTTTAATGTCTCTATCTTAAAACAGAAATCAATGTTTTGAATTAGGTAAGTCTTGTCATTATCTGGAAGGAGTTAACTATATGAGAATGAAATCCACAAAGCTCGGAACAGTGAGTAAGAAAGTACTTCTATTATCCTGTAGAAAATGCTTGAGATTCAGACTTGAGCATTCTCCTGATTAAAAGACAATAGAAGAAAAGATGTCCAAAAGTGAGGTCCTCTTGTCCTTCCTTATCACCTTCATCCTGTCCCTTCTTTCCACATCTTCTATTCTGCAGCAGAAAGGCTGGTATATCTCATTTACCTAGGAGTTTTAGCAGTTCAGTTTTCACTGCTTCCTAGGAAGATCAGTGAAAACTTCAAGAAAGCATGTAAACTACAAAGCTAAACAATCCTGCAGTGAGGTGTGAAGAATTTGGGGTCCCATCAGGAACAACGAAGTTCAAATTCACCTATTTGCAGTGTTTCGTGGTAAAAGTATAGATTTCTTAGTAGAGAAAATAATGCAACTACATTGCTTAGCCTACTTGTTGGAGTTCTCACTGAAGTAAGAATAACTTGAGTTCCAATTCATGCTCCAGTTATTTTAATGGGTTAAAAAATAGCTTTCACTTGCAAACATGCTAATTCTAAAGTTTCTGTCCTCTTGGGGAATAGCTTTATTCATCCCCTCTTACACTTGCCTCCAAAAGCATTAACAAGAACACCTTAGATCCTCATCAATCTATCCAATCCAGAATAAGCTGGCAATTTGAACACTGCCCTGAGAGGTTATTATTTCAGGAAGAAATACAATCAATACCAAGTCTTTCACATTCTTCATAATGCTGTAACTGCTAAGAAACTGCACAAAAGAACTGTCCATTCTTCTGACTCTTTCTGGGACAAGAAGTTGACACAACTATACTGGTTTTGTCTGGGGTAGTTAGTTGTCTTCACAGTAGCTCATATGGTGCTCTCTTTTGCAGCTGTGACCAAAACTGTTGATAACACACCAATGTGTTAACTATTGCTGAACAGTGCTTACACACTGTCAAGACTTATTCTGTTTCTCATACTGCCCTGCCAGTGAGTTGGCTGTGGGTGCACAAGAAGTTGTGAGGTGACACAGCCAGGACAGCTGACCTCAACTGACCAAAGGGATATTCCATGCCATATGGCATCATGCTCAGCAATAAAAGCTGGAAGGAGGACATTCGGAGTTATAGTGTTTGTCTTCCCGAGTAAACATTACATGTGATGAAGCTCTGCTTTCCTGGAAATGGCTGAACACCTGCTGTCAATGGAAAGTAGTGAATTAATTCTTTATTTGCTTGGTTTGCATGCACAGCTTTTGCTTCACCTATTAAACTGTCGTTATTTCAACTCATGAGTTTTCTTACTTGTAATTTTCCAGTTCTGTCTCCCATTGCACTGTGGGGGAATGAGTGGTTGGCTATGTAGGGCTTAGCTGCCTACTGGGTTTAACCCACAACGCGCAACTTTATGAGTAATATTGCTTGAGTAATACCATACACAAACGTGTAAGTTGGATGTAAATGAAAATAATTACACTATCTAGTAGATATTCTGACTAATTAAGCAATCAATATTAGGAAGCACTTAGGAAATAGATAGAAATTAATATTTAAAGTTGACAAATTAAAGAATTTCTTAGGGAAAACATTATGCAGACGTTTTCCTTTCTGTTAAGGAAATCAAAGGAACTAACTGATGTAAAAAGCGTAGAGGGTAAGGATAACTTCCCTCAACCTGCTGGCAACACTCCTCCTAAAACAGTTCAGGATAATTTATTTGATTCTAAAATAAAAGAATATTAGTTTCTGACTCAGTGTCGTCTTGTAACACTATGATAGTTTTAGTTTGGCTGGTCAAAGATTGACCTAATGAGTGTCACAACTGTTATTGCTTTGTAACTCCAGTCCAAAAAAAAGGTGACAAATCTATTCTGCAGTGGTTGCTTTGGCATTCAGTTTAGTTTCTTTTTCTCAATTTCATGCCAATATTCTAGCTACATCATTGTGTCCTGCACTAAATTATTTATCTCTGACTTAATATTTAAATCCATTGGATATTTGTAGCCTGTTAATTCTCCCTGCCCTTTATCATTGCTGAGTCAGGTTATACATACTTTCTTCTTTTTATCTTTCCTCAGAAATCAATCCCTCCATCTCCACGATGATTTATTTTTCCTGTCCTCTGAACTTCATTCAGTTTGTCAATATCTTTTTTTTTGGAATGCAGTGTCTAATATGAAATGCAATATTCAAAATGTATTCACTCCAGAATACCACAAAGAAGGAGTTGTTTCCCGGTGGTTGAAACCGCACCAAACTCTTTGCTACTTTCTGACCAATTCGTGCTCATTGTACCAGCTGCTAAACCGTAATACACCTCCAAGGTCCTTCATAACAGATATATATCTCTATCTGTTGTCTACTCCTATTTGACAGGGCTCATACAATAGATTGTTCAGAGTGCCAATGAAAGAATCTCTTACAACTGAACACCATCAGTAATCAAGACAGAGCACAACAGAAAGAGCCTTTGTAAACATATTATGCTATCTTTACACTCAAAGTTTATATCAGACTTTCTAGGTTTTGTAGTTTTCATCAAAAATATGTAGGTTTCTTGAAGCTGTTAGTAGTGTAACTGAGGACCCAATAGGTCATCAGGTTTATTTCCTCAGCTATCATAAATTACATTGTATGGCAGGGGTGTCAAACTCATTTTCACCGGGGCCCACATCAGCCTTACGGTTGCCTTCAAAGAGCCAAATGTAACTTTAGGATTTGACCTGCAGGCCTCGTGTTTACCATTCAGTTATGTGCGTTGTATTCCTTTATCTCTGACACTGTCTCATAACACAAAAGACATACTGTTTTTTCTCCTTGACACACAAACACGTATTCGCTTTCCCATCTATCATTAAATTGCCTTCCTTCTGCATCCGTCTTTCTCTTACTGGACATTTTGGGACTCAAATAGTTCCACCAAAGATGGAATGATGCGCCACTTAAGTAAAAGGCCAAGATGTCTTTTGGGACTAGGTTAAATAATACTCAGGCCCTATCACACAGGCTCACCTTTCCTTCAAACCCCCTTCCCCACACAGCAAAGCTGGGAGTATCCATGGAAAACAATGTAGAATTCATAAGTGGGACCCTGGCTGCTGGTTACGAAATATCCTTACAGGTACTTTTCTAAAATAATATGTAACTGCTAAAGTTCGTGTATCTGTCTGATTTATTAAAAAATTAAATGAAATGTTTGCCCAGTTAAGAGTACTCCTTTAAGCGCCGCCGCTAGCCCCCAGCATAATCCTTGTCCGTCTTGTCCTTCAAAGCCCCAAGACAGTTACTCCCACCACTCTCCTGTAGCTCCGGCCGTTCCGCTCCTGCAGCGCAACCGTGTCACACCCGCTGCACGGTGCCCTGCCCTGGCAGGAGCCTGGGCGCAGGAACTCGATGCTGCCGCCAGTGCCGCTGAGTGGAAACAAAGTACCAGGCTGGATAAAACAAGATGGCGGGCGGATGTGGCCTGCATCGTATGGTTGTTCTACGGTAATGCCTTTGAGTTTACAAGGCCCCATCTTAAAAGTGTTCTACTCTCCAGTTCTACATTGCAAATTACTTGCAATCATAAAACAGGGATAAAAACTGCTACTTCTGTTTCTCAAACATGGAAAATAAATGTGCGGACTCTTAAGAGATTTTTTATGATCTTAAAGGTCTTTTCAAACCTAAATGATTCTATGATTCTATCATTTTCTGCTGGACACGAGCCATAGAATAGAGATTGCCATCTCTGAGGCATAGAGGTAGGACTGCCTAGGTTGTCTGTTCTAAGTTAGCTATGCAAAAATAAATTAATGAAAAGTACAAAAAATAAATAATTAAGCATGTTGTCCTTAGTTTCTGACACCAGTTTACTTATTAAAAATGCATGTGGTAAGATGCACAAATATTGATAGAGATATTAATAAGAAAATGAAAAACAGCTCTAAAATGCAATGCAGTTGTGTTTTGGGGGGTGTTTTTGTTTTGTTTTGTGTTTTTGGTGGTGGTGGTGGTTGTTTGGTTGTTTGTTTTTTCTGTAAAACCCACTCCTGTTAGAATTGCACAATGATAGCAAGAAGTATCCTTTTAGTTTTCTGTTAAATCATATTATTAGATAATAGAAAATTTTGTATACCCATGCACTCAGAATATATAATGTGAAGTGGCTATCCTTAACCTCAATTTCTTCTCTGTCTTCAAAGCTAATATAAAGAGGAAGAAAGTCTATAGAGTGATTGTAGTTACTCTGTACATCTGGCAGTGCACACGCTGGCAGGACAAATAATTTAAGATTATGCCATATTTAATATATTTGCTGTATTCCTGTACTTATACTCAAAACCAAACCCAACAAACAAAAAAGGGGTTTTTTTCTGCCAGACTCTGAACCCCTAAAAATACTTTTTCTAAACTTCAACATATCAAACATAAAAATATTTTCTTTTTAAAAAGGTCTGTGATCTTTTTTCCATCTTTTTCATTCAGCTGTGGTGCATCAAAAGGCTATGTGTTTTTATGTCAAAAGTGAACTTGCCATTTCTCTCACTGCAGAAGCTTCTGTTTTATTCATTTATCAGCTATGGTGATAACACCAAAGTCCCTGTCTTACCTCTAGGCTTGGGGTTGTCTTCTGCTTCCTTTCTTTTATTTGTCTTGCATGTGTAGGCTATTTTCAACTCTTACACAGACTTTGACATGCTAAGCTAACTCTAGTTCACATAATTACTAAGATAATTTTGTTCATCATTTTGATATCGCTCCCTCATCTTTTCTTAGCATTTCCCCAAATGCATTCAACTGCATCAAGGTGGATTTCTTAGGATATACCTCCCTTTTCTCACATAGTTCCACTCCTTTTTAGTTATACTTTCTATGTTGTACCATATCTTTGTCTTCTACTAAAATTTTGGTTCTTTTATTTGCTGTTCATTTCTGTCAGAATCTTGATTTCTAAGCTGATTTGCAAAGCTATCCAAGAAAGGATATTCAACAAGATTTTTGAATTGCCTGTTCTAGTGTCATACAACCTTCTTAATGGAAATATTTTTTCTAACATCCGGTCTGAAATCCATGCAACAATTTCAAGCTGTTACTTTTTGTTATACCATCTTCCACTTCCATTGTAATCTTTAACTCTCTGTCAAGAAGTTGTGGGTTGCCATTTAGATTGCACCTCAGTGTTCCATATTCTAAACAAGCCTGATTTCCTCAGTCTTTCTCTGCAGGATTCTGTAGATCTGTTTTCAAGTGTGTCAAGATCCTTTTGGATTGAAGCTCCAGAGTTTGGTGAGTTAGCTGTTCCCATTTTAGTATCACCCACAAATTTGCTGAAGACGCATTTTGGCCTTCCATCAAGGTTGTTGGTGAAGATATAGAATAATACGAACATAGTATCAAACACAGAGATACTCATTACCAGCCACCAGATGGATATCAAGTCATTGATTACTATTTTAGACCCCTGTGGTCTCCGTACAAATCTCTACCCACCTACTTGTTAGTTGTTCAGTCTATAATTCCTCTATTTTCAAATAAGCATGCTGCAAGAGAAAATGTCAAAAAACTTACTGCAGTCAAGGTGTATTTTATTGATTGCTCTCTCATTCTACTCATTGCCATTCAACACCCTGTTGAGAGCAGTCAGGTTAGTTACCACGTTTTGCCTTATTAAAACCACATCAACTGCTCCTGGTTACCTTCTTTTATTGTACATGCTCAGAAATGGTTTTCAGGGGGAAATTCTCCATGATCTTTAAAGGGACTGAGGTTAGACAGACCTGTCTTTTTTTTCTAGGTCTTTGTTGTTGTCTTAAATATGTTCATAAAACTTTTCCAATTGCCAGGAACTCTCTCTTCCCCTGTCACCACGATTTTTCATATATAGACAGCAGCCACACAGTAACATCAGCCAGCTCTCTTCAATGAGTCTCTAATTCATTTTTCCCCATTTTCAGTTGTACATTTTCTGCCATTTATATCATTATTGTTAATCTAAAAGCAATACTATGGCACTAATTGAAGTATACAAAAAAAGAAGAGCAAAAGAGACCTTTTCCTGTAAAATCATATATTTTATTTAATAGAACTATAGATCTGTTTAATATGAACATTTGGTTTATTATTATGTGACAGAAATCTAATTTACCAAAGATTTTTCTGGAAAATTGAATTTCAAGGGATACATGCTGGTCAGACTTCCTCAGGAGAAGGGCCTAGGGCTTTATCCCGGCATTATGAGTTCCTCTGGGTCTAAAGAGAATTTCACCATTTTAGATTTCAGAATTCTAGACGTCACAAGTTTCACAGCAGTTCATAAATAGACTGACATCTTTCACAAGACTGGCACTATTCAAAAATGAATTCTTGAAGCGCAGAGATAGTCCAAATAATCAAAAATTACTCACCATAGCTGATAATGATCAACAAAAACCAGTGAAAAAGCACATAAGGTTAAACACATTATATATGCTTATTTTAGTGAGTTCAGTCCTCTGAAAAATTATTTATTAATGAAAGCCTTTTTTGTTCCACTGTTCAATTTAACAAATCTAAACAAAGAGCTAGAGAAGCTAGTGAAGAACTTCTCAATATATGTTTTCCTAAATTTCCCTTATGATAATTTTTGGCATTTATAAGGGGAACAGAAAAAGAAAGCGTGTTAAACTGTGATAAAATACAAAACGGTCTGGTGGTAGCATCAGTTCTGTTGCAGCCTTTCAGTGCTAAATTTATTCCATTAGTTGCTAAGTAACTAACCTTTTAGGACCACAGAACTTAGTTCCAAAACAAAGCCAAGTAAGTAAAATATGAAAGGAAATTTCCAAGAGAAGGAAAATATTGCTGTTTTTCTCACAAAGTTGTTCCTTTATACTCCAGTTGATTTTGTTTCCTTCTCAGTAAATACTGATTCTTAACATATTTTTAATAAACTTCATTAGTTGATATGTTTGTTCATGTGGAATTTTCACACTTATTAGAGTAGATGAGATAAATCTTCGCAGTCTCCATTGTTTTGGAAAAATAGTTATATTTCACTATGATGGAAGGCTATCTTTTATATATATATATATATATAAAGAACTTGGAACCTGAATCTACTACAATACAGAAGCAAAACTGCTACAGTCCAATAATTATACCTCATTGGAAAAAAATGGAAAAGACAAGCTTTACAAATCATTCTCTATGAGAGTTTTAAATGATAGAGAATTACTGGTAGTACTGCTGTGGCCAAACCCTTCCAGATGTTTATCACAATATGAAAGAGATAAGAATACGCTTTGCCAGGGTGAATAGAAGCCATCCTTTCTGTAAGCAAGGATTTCTTGATAATACTAATGAAGCTTGGAATTGCAGCTTACAAATAAATTGAATTGATTAGTGAACACTGTATAAACAAGCGTACAACTGGGAAAAGGAATGCAGAAGAGGGGTTCAGGAAGAGGTATTTTTAATAAGCATTAGTAGTGTCCTCTTAGCTTGTTTATAACAGGTTTCTTGAATGAAGAGACCATGCTAGCCAGACAACATCATGACAATGGAGTCGTCTGGTGATTTGACATTGGAGGATTCAACTTTTGTGACTTCTAAAGAGATAAATTAGTTCAATTCTTTTCAGTAGTCAAGTTGTTGTAAACACCACAGATAGATTCACTGCATCTGCTTTTCTTCAGTGTGCTACAGAGTAGCCATCCTGTTTTGCTCATGAGATTTGACAGCATCAGTACATTGTTATCTGCCACAGCAGATGGTCTTTAGCTGTGACTTCCCATTTTGTGGAATTAAAGCCATACAACTGAAAATTTCCTGAGCATATCTTTGTAAATATTTAACTGGCCAGAATTTCAGTCATTTACCATATTTTTACAGGTCATTTAGGAAAATGTCTTTCCACAGCAGGTTCACCAGAATTCATGCTCGATACTCAAACCACACTGGCTAAACCTACAGAACCAATGCTTCGGTGCTAAATAGTTAAGAAAAATAAATATGTAATAATATAGAAATCTCAGGTATATGAATGTGGCTACATTCAGTCTCTGAGTACCCTCTGTGAAATAAAAAGTTTCAAACAGTTCCAATCAGAGATGTATTTATGTAATTAAATCTTTTTTTTTTCTCCTAGCAAACTTGACTTCCAATTGTTTATTAAGAACTAAAAATACTAAATCCTTTTCACTTTTTTAATGGAGTTAGAACTGACAACCTGGGCAAATCTCATTGTCTGCAGGTCTCTTTAAGCTGTTGCTTAAATGTCTTAGGAAACCTATGCTGCAAGAATTCAAGCAGTTTCTTGGCATAAGGATGGATATTATGGTGAAAAGTACTACACGAATTTACAGAGATTAAAACAGTAGGGGCAATTAGGCTAGTCTTTTTTTCACAATATCCTAATTCTCACTTAATGCACTGGCACTCCATCCAGGGGATGCAGATGTGAGAAAAATCTCAATTTCTTCATCAAGTGGGTTAAAAATGGAACCTCTCTGTGGTCTAATCTATAAAAAAATCCTAATCAGGTGCCCTGACAGAACAGTTCCTGACAAGGCATACTGAAAGATATAATGAGAGCACATTTAAATTGAAGCAAGCTGAGGTAAGGATCATAGATTGGGGAAATAATAATGTAGGGAGAATGATAATCAACTGAAGATACAGAAACTTTAATGGTCTTTAAGACTCCTGAAACTGCAATGAGATGGGGTCAGAATATATCGTTATTCGTTATCGAAGAAAAAACGCCCTCCAATATTATATCATTCTAAGGCAGGTAAGTGAAAGCAAACAAGTGAGAGTCAAATATTTAAAAAGGGGAAAAAAGGAAAATAATTCTGTTCTGTCCTTTTTTCCCTATTTCCCTTCCTTATGCACCTTCTTGCATGACTGTAAAATATGTAACATACTTCTGTGGACACTACACAATTTACCTACAAAATCACAGAATCATAGAATCAATTCGGTTGGAAGAGACCTTCAAGATCATTGAGTCCAACCATTAACCTATCACTGAACCAAGTCCCTAAGAACCTAAACTATACATCTTTTAAACACCTCCAGGGATGGTGATTCAACCACTTCCCTGGGCAGCCTGTTCCAGTGCTTCATAACCCTCTCCATCAAGAAATGCTTCCTAATACCCAACCTGAACCTTCCTTGGCACAACTTGAGACTATTTCCTCTTGTCTTACCACTTGCTACTTGAGAGAAGAGGCCAACACCCTCCATGCTACAACCTCCTTTCAGGTAGTTGGAGAGAGTGATAAATTCTCCCCTCAGCCTCCTTTTCTCCAGGATAAACAGCCCCAGTTGTCTTAGCTGTTCCTCATAAGACTTGTGCTCCAGATCCTTCAGCAGCTTTGTTGCCCTCCTCTGCACTCTTTCTAGTACCTTGATGTCTTTTCTGTAAGTGAGGGGCCCAAAACTGAACATAGTATTCAAGGTGCAGCCTCACCAGCACCAGGTACAGGGGGATGACCATTTCCCTAGTCCTGCTGGCCATGCTGTTCTTGATATACATCAGGGCCTTTTTGGCCACCTGGGCACACTGCCGGCTCATGTTCAGCCAACTGTCAATCAACACCCCCAGATCCTTTACTCCCAGGCAGCTTTCCAGCCACTCTTCCCTGAGCCTGTAGCGTTGCTTGAGGTTGTTGTGACCCAAGTGCAGGACCCAGCACTTGGCTCTGTTGAACATCACACAATTGGCCTTGGTCCATCAATCCAGCTTGCCCAGATCCATCTGTAGAGCCTTCCCACCCTCTAGCAGATCAACATTCCCACCCAACTTGGTGTCATCTGCAAGCTTACTGAAGGTGGTCTCAATTCCCTTCTCCAGATTGTTGATAAAGATATTACAGAGAACTGGCCCCAATATTGAGCCCTGGGGAACACCACTTCTGACTGGTCACTGATTGTATTTAACTACAGTCACCACAACTCTTTGGGCCTGGCCATGCAGACATTTTTTTATCCAGCGAATAGTATGCCCATCAAAGCCACAAACCTCCAGTTTCTCCAGGAGAATGCTGTGGGAAACACCATCAAAGGCTTTACTAAAGTCTAGGTAGATAACATCCACAGCCTTCCCCTCATCCACTAAGTGAGTTGTGTCTTGTCATAGAAGGAAATCAGGTTGGTCAAGCAGGACCTGACTTTCATAAACCCATGCTGACTAGGCCTGATTGCGTGGTTGTCTTGTATGTTGCGCATGATGGCACTCAGGATCACCTGTTCCATGGTCTTTCCTGGCACCAAAGTCAGACTGACAGGCCTGTAGTTCCCCAGATCCTCCTTCCAGCTCTTCTTGTAGATGGCTGTAGTGGCATTATTTAGACTGATTAAGACAATAACATAAAACATGAAAATTAACTCCTAATACCTTTGAAGACAATAGGAAGATTTTGACCTTGTTTGAGACAAACTTTCAGAACAAATATTAAATATCTTCAAGTATGGGCGTATATATCCCATAATATGCATGTCCCTAAATATTTTCCTTTTTTTTCTGAATGCAAGTCTTCACAAAAACCTAATTGTTTTTTTTTCTGAAGAGTTGTGCATTCTTTGAAGAATAAATTCAAATGGAAGGTCTTAAGCCCTTCCGGTTAAAATTCCAAAGAATTCACCTTAAGTGAAAGACTCTGCGCTGTCACCCTAAAATAGTATCTCTGAGCAGCCCTTGTAAAGCTAGCAAGTCCTTAAGAGAGATTAAATTCAAGAAGGGCCTTGGTTTTAATATAGTTTATATGGATTATAACTCCAGGCAGTCTTCTTTCCTAGACAGTGGGCTTTTTGTTTTTTTCTTTTCTGGGGAATCCATTCTGAAATGGTCACCATTTCCTTTCAGTATAAAACGAAGCCTAGGTGTTTAACCCAACATTCAGGAGTGGTAAGTCCCTTTTTGGATTCAATCTTGAGAACCTACTGATACATCAATCATGAAAACAGATACAAACCTTTTTCTTGTATAAGGCTAGTCTTTTCATTAATTGAACTAGGGAGAGTCAGCAAACATTTTTACCTCAGCATCTTCATCTTTAAAAGCCATTGATAATATTCACTTCATATAGAGACATATTGTGAGAATTAGTTTTTGCACTGCATTTTGAACACATTGAAGTTTAAATACTGCTATTACAATTTTTCGTTCCTGCTGCTTAAGAACCATTTCTGCTCATTCTGTACTTGTAGCTGCTGAAAACAATTGATCACTTTGCCCTTATTATATTCCTTTACATTTGCATAGATACCTTAACGTTGTTTTCTTCAGGCCAAACAAAACCAGTTCTGTTTTAACCATACTTTCCAGGTTCAATTATCTGAACCTTTCATCATCTTTCTCTTCTCTGAACTATATTCTGTTTCTACTATTAATTTTGAACTCTTGCATTCCTTACTGATTGAAGGGCTGCAACTGAGCTCTCATTGCTGAACAGAAATATTTTTTAAATGGATTTTATCAGATTTCCATGAGTTAATGTTTACATTTTGACTGTTACACTAACACGATGACAAAATATTATTTTTTCGCTACATCACTTCCCTTCCTCATCTCACTGCAAAGCTACAAGAGTATTAGTGTTGACGGAAGAGGGCAACAGGCAAAACACAGGGACTGGGGAAGGCATAACTGCCCCTTTCATAAGTAATGTTTCCTTGTGACAAGTCAAAGTGACCAGCTACTTCCTCCTGACCAGTACCTTCCACTGATGCCACTTCCTCCTGTCTTTCCAATACTAGGTCATTCATGATTGTATTTCATTTTCACTTCAATAGCTGAAACTTTTCATAATTCATTTATCTTTGAGGTTTCTATGTCATTTTTTTTTTTTTTCACAAATTCTTCCTAGGATTTTCTGCAATCTTTATGGAAATAGCTCAGAAATCCTAGAAGGAGTGTTCTCTATATGGAATGAAAGTGTTATTAAATGAGGACAAAGACAGAGGTAAACGTGAAAGAAACCTTTGCTGCTGACTCTATGTACCTGCTGGGTTTGAAAGTCAGTGGAATGTGGGAGTCCTTCCTCTTCTCAGAGGCAAGTTATTTCTAATCAGCACTATCATGCTCCAAGGCTATAGCTTGCAACATCTATTAGTTGTAAACTCAGCAGGAATTGCAACCCCCTACCTCTCAAAGAAACAATATTTTTCCTCTGTGTGATGCCGATTATCCAGAAAAAGGGAGAGGAAAAGACAGAAATTAGATGTGAAAATGTGCTACATCCCCATTCAAGCTGCTGTTGACAATTCATTATATAAAAGTCATGACCCCACAAGCTATTGAGTATTTTTCACTCAAATGAATTTTGTTTGGAATAGGATTTTCAAATTACTCCTTCTGTGTGCCATGAGCTCCAGGGATCAGGAAAAGATTGGTGACCGAATTTTCTACACCCCACTGGGTGTAGAAGAGAGCATCCTATCCTAGAAATGAACATAAGCAGCATTGAAAGGGGATAGGCACACACAAATATCGTGGTAAAATGATCATTTTTTCCGCATCTAGGAGCCCATATTACCTAAATACTTTGCTGATCTCCCCGGTAGTCTTTGTTGGTAGCTTAGGAAGTAAGGGCTGGTGGATGTTTGAAGGTGTTCATTTTGTCAGAGTTGCAATAAAAGGAACCTATCTTCTTGGAACGAACTGTCCTTTTGATACAAGTATTGTAATGGATACGGATTACAGTTCTTGTATTTCAATCCCTACATGAAACATACTATTTGATATTTCTATTATTATTTTCCAAAGCAGTAGACAAGAAATAGATGTGAAACAGGCCAATTTCCTTTAAAAATATCATAGAATCATAGAATCATTTTGATTGGAAGAGATCCTCAAGATCATTAAGTCCAATCATAGACTCTGACAAGTCTGGGTACACAACATCCACAGGCTTTCCCTCATGCACTAAGGTCACCTTGTCATAGAAGGACATCAGGTTGATCAGAGTTTGTCAGGCAACAATATGGACAAGAAATAAGTCACAGAAGCCTTTTGTATAGAATGAACTATTTTTCAATGAAGCAATGACAGGAACTTGAACTTTTAGAAAGGGGCCACCATAGTCTTTGTCTCACAAAAATACTCCACAAAAATAAAAGACTGGAGAAAAGAGATTATTTTTTTTTCTGCTTAGGCTTGAGATAACCCCCTTCACCATTTGCCTGAAGAAACACTTATTTCACGTCACACCATTACCTTTTGCAGAGACAGCTCAGAAAATCTCAAAACCTCATACTTTATTTCCCATTTCTTCACATTCAACTATAACCTTTTCCAGCTTCAGCACAAACTCACAAGGTTCATGAAGTTGTAACAATCTTCATACAAAAATTTTCCTCCTCACAGCCCTCTGTCAATTATGTTGTTGCAAGAAAGCAAGACAGTTGACTGAATTAGACTGTATATATGCTCAGTATTCAAATATTGTCCTCCAGCTACATAACAACCAGTGAAAATAGTTAGATCTTTGCTGAGCTAGCAAAGATTTGTGGGCTTTGTAATAGGTTGGTTTCTAGCTGGAAATGAAATGGATTACAAATGTTCTTAGTATTTCCTAATGCAACTTACTTTAATAGGAAACATACTGCAGTCCAGCTGCCTAAACTACAAAGGGACAATCCTGCTAGAAAACACCTTAAAAATACCATACAGTCAAGCCCAGTCACTAATATAGGAAATAATGGGAACAAATTAGAGAGAAAGAGAGTGCGACACCGTTGTTTTCCTCTCTTTTAAGAGAAACCTATTTTTTAAATGTTAGAATAAATCCATGATCAATTTATTTAAAATATATTTTTACTGAACAAAACATTTCTATGGCTGAGAAAGCAGGGAAGAGGACTCATCCAAACTGGATACCTAACCAAGTTGTAAAAGTTGCTTAGTTCTTTCTGCTGGTGTAAAATGGTATAACTTCCAGCTGCTAAGGAGCTATTTCCAGGAGAACCATCCAAAAAGCACACATATTAGAAAAGCAACCAATATTTAAATAGAGGTGTGAAGAATAAAGTCTGAGGTGGAATTTCCAAACAAAATGTGTTTATTGTGGGCCTGATAATGATAATTTTCAGAATGATGGTGATGTCTTGCAGAAGGTGCATGAAACTTGCAGGCACACAGACTATTCATTGGGGGGAGGAGTGGAGTAACTGTGACTTCTAACTGGTCTGTGCGGTCGCTGTAGTTTCTTCTCATTGCATACTGCAGCAACACTGGTGCATGAGAAGGGTTTGCCATCTTCACTGCTTCATCTATACAGGATGGTCATAGGTTTCCTACTATGCAGAGTAATTTCCATTTCTGTTTTAGTTACCTTTGTATGCATTCTAACTTTGGACTGTACTATATTGCTATACCTCACATTTAGGATATTTTCCTTTCTGATACTTAGTTTAAAATTTTGTTATTTCTAATTCCCAATTATGACCCCTTGAATTAGGCTATGCACATCTTTGAATGTTTTCCCTGTATCTGGTACCCTACAGAAAACTCCATTTTTTTGTATCTTATTTATAGGTTCCAATCCAGGACTGATTTTTCCCTCTATTTATACTATATCTCTCTCGCATAGCTGGCATCTTTTTATGATGGTACCATAATAGAAGTATTAATAAGAGTAATATAGCAAGAATTCACCCTTAGTTGGATCTCAGGCAACACTTCTCTTATGGGTAGGAGCATTCACCTCTATCCTCCTTAGCAAATCCTTCCTAAGATTAATAAAAGGTAGGTGTGTCCTGAATCTTGTAATTGCATGCATCAGCTAAGAAAAGGCAGGGGTCACAGATACTTGTCTTTCACCTTGTTATCTTTTAAATTTTATTAAATTACTTACTACCTTTACTGCTTTAGCAATCATCATTCTGTGTAAAATATTTTCTCAAGTGCAGTGGTGTTACTTAATGTTTCAGTAATTTTAAAGAATTTTAGGAACATTATACATCTGTTGGATACCCATAAGCAACACATCCTTGAAATGAAAATCTTAGTGTGGAAAAATGGATATGAGTATTTTTCTAATTAAAAATGTAAAAATTCTAACAAAAAATGGAGGACACACATTAAAATGTCTAAGAATGCTCAGCACAGCATGTTGAACAGAGGCAGTCAGAGTACATCATTACATTCCTGTTCTGCATGATGCTCCTTTTGCCACCACTCTCACTGAAAAGCAGAGCACGACTAACAGCCTTCAAGCTAGTAGAGGAAGTAGCCGGAAAAAACTCAGCTTTTTATTTAGGTTTCTGCTGTTGACCATAAAGTTCTGGAAAGTCCCTACAACACAATCTCCTTGGAAAAATTTTTAAAAAAGAAAGTTTACAAGAAAGAGATGATGTGAAGGGCAATGATGAGAAAAGTCATTCTTCAACTCACATATTTTCTTTTCTCCACTTATGGCAGAGGGTACAAGATCAAAGGCTCTTCCCTTGTTGTTTCTTCATGTGACTAACCTTCCTTTTGTCCTCTGAATTCTTTGTAAGTAGCAAAATGCCACTTAGCCTCTTTGTCCACACAAACCGCGAGTTTGAATTAAATGTTTCCTCTGAATGACATCTAAGTGGTATCCTCAGTAATGTGTAAAAGAAACATAAATGAACAAATACAGTAAGCTGAATGCAAAGGCTGAAGTAAAGTGTTAGTTGGAAAAAGTTCAAGATTTTGATGTTATAGTGACTATATTATAACTGGCAACTACTATACAACCTATCCCTAAGTCAAAATTCCTCTTCAATTACACTATGTCTATATTTATTTGAGCAACTGAAGAAAAGACTTGTTTCTGATCAACAATATTCTGACTTCCTCATTTTAAATAAACTTTACTTATGCTATTCCTGGTGGTTTATATTCTCTTTCTGGTTATGCATACATTTGTATTTCGTATTTCTTTAGTATTTCAGTTTTCTCTGTTTTCCGTAGCCTAATTCAAACTTTGTTCATCATATTATGGAGAATGAATTATCACATAATATAGAAGGTTCTCTACTGCTAGATAGTTACCTTCACACGTCGTTGGGCTGCTGAGCTTCTTTCTTCCTCATTCTCTCTTGCCACATTAGGACACCTCAGTAACTGTGTTTTCTAGTTATAGAACATAATCCAAAGGTGAATCACAATATCGGCCACCCCAGGTTTCTTTATCATTGACTGTGCTTCACATAATCAAAAGTAAAGCCCTAAGCAAATATATGCAAAACTTTATGAGAAAGAAAAAATAAAGGGGGTGGGGGGGGAGAAGGAAAAGCAGGCAAATATAGTTCTAATTCACTCAAAGGTCACAGATATCTTTCGACTGCAGACATTTTCTTGTAATAGACTATATGTCCTGCTGTCCCAAAAGACTTCATGAAATAATCCCTTTCACAGTCTTTTCAATCTTCTTTTCTCTCATGCTTAGAAACTTTTGTGTAGCTGATAACATAAATTTATTCACAGAGAGTTTATACTTGTTTGTTCTTGTACAAACATTTTCTTTTAGCTTAAGTCATCCTTTTCTCTGGTATTTATTTCTAGAAAGCAAACATACTCTTTCCCAAGCTTCACTTTATCAAACGGACTATGCTCATTGAGTTTCCTTCCATAAAATAAAATTTCCATCCTTCTGGTCATCTTAATAACATTTCTGTACACCTGATTTTAAAAAAAAGATGTCCAGAACTGTGCAAAAGATTCTACATAGGATTTTACCAATGCCTCATAAAATGTCATTACTACTTCCTTTTCTATAACAGAAATAACTTTTTTGATAGAGTCTCTGATGTGTCCTACCGGTCACCTGTCCCCTTTCCAGCTTGGAAACTCTAGTAATTCTGTAATTGCTTAGAATGTTCATTTCCTCCACTTTGGATATTTCTGAGTAAAATAAATCTGAGTTTATAACATAAATTATTTTCATTAACACATAAATGGATGATGACCTATATTTCATCACATTTTTAAGGTGCACCCATCTGTGACATAAGGTCATCTAATTCTTCATAACAGATATTCTGAACTTCTGTATTGATGATAACTTCCAATTTTCTATCATCAGAAAATTTCATGAGTACTTTGTGGCTTTTGGTGAACTTTAATGAAAATAAAATGGCTTGCTCAAAGATCCTTTACGATAAAGGTAATGTAATGGATAAACTTTTCTTGGATTTCCAAAGGCTTTGAAAAATTTCTTGCCAAACGCTTTTAAAGTAGCTAAGCAGCAATGGCATGGAAGACCTTTGCAAGGTTATTTACAAAAATATAGGAAATGAAGGTAGGAAAAGTCAGTTCTCACAAGAAGGAGAGGTCAGCTACTGGTGGCCTACACTTAGCTGGTGGTGATGAGTTACACTGACATGATGTGTGAAAATATTCGTATAAGGCTTAGCAAATCAGCAAGAAGCAAAGTGACAAAGTTTGCTGGTGACAGAAGTTTATTCCAGAAAGTAAGGATCTAGGCTGATTGTGATTAGTTGCAGGAGGATCTCACAGAAACTAAGTACTAAAATGGCAAATTAAGTTCCATATGAATAAACATAAGATTAAAGACAATAATAGTCTTTATAATTCTAATAAGAAATCTAATAAACCATTCTAACTTCTCATTAAAAAATGATCAGCTCTGAGCTGACAATCAACCTCTCAGCAGCATGGTTTTGGGTTACAAAAGCAGGTATCATAAAAAACATTAGCTCAATATTCAGTAGTGGTCATATAAGCAGATCAGGATATTAGGAGTTAGTAAAAAAAAATAATGGAAAATGTCATATATTTTCCACTTCACAGATTCAATATTCTCCTACATTTTGAGTACTGTGTAAAATTCTGCAAATAGCATTCAGGAAAACATGTTGATTCAAAATATGTTGATTTAGAAGCAAGTGTCCAAATTGCTCACAGATAGAGGTGTCTCACATTAAGGCGAAGGCAGCATATGAAGCCATCCACGTTATGTAGAAAAAGATAAATGGAACTCCAGTTGATTCCAAAACTTAGGCATTTGACTCAGAATTTAGTGAAATTTTTTTTCCTAATTTTTTGATAGATGTCATTAAATAAAATTCAGAAAGAATCCTAGCAGCAGCAAGAATAACCCAGGTCTCCATATTACTAAAAAGCTACAGCCATTAGTTTATACAACCATACTTCCTTACTTCTGTTTTCTCTTTTTCTCACTTTATCTCACCCTCTCATTCTTTCCCCATGAATTTTATATTGTTAACTATATAATGACAGATTAAACAAGAGGGATGGACAGAACCCTCCTTTTCATATTTCTCTCCCTTCTTCCTTTTCAGAATAGTCCCAGACTACAGACTGTTGATTAAAGCATTAAATTGGGGATGAAAGTGAACCTGGATGTCTGAGTCTCTTTGCTCTGAAAAGGTCAGTGTTCTGGCACTAGCATATTCTGAGACAGTTTTCTATCTATCCGGCTACTATGTAATAAGGCAGTTTCAGATAGCTAGGTTATAAAATAATCTGTTAAAATAAAGTATATTTTTGCAGATAGTAGTCACAAATATACTTTTCCAGTTAATTCCTTCTGATATCAGACATATATAAGAATATGTCCTGCACTGAGCCATTCAGAGGATTTAAACAAAGGAACATCTGAATCATCGATTACCTTAATATGTCAGCACATATTGACTTGGCAGAGGACGTTATAGTAATGCTCCAAAGGAGATGAATGGGTAAAGGAATGAAACATTGCAGTGGTTGAGTCTTCCATGCACCATTACCTGGTAGAATCCTTTGCTCTGAGTTGGGCAGTCTGTTTTGATGTACGGTTTCTTTGGAGAACAGCATTTGTATATGCTGTTTAGAAAACTGCCTGATTTATTACATATAAAATGAGAAGACAAATGGAAAAAAAAAATCATTGTTCAAAGAGTAAGGTGTCACATTTTTCCATTCACTGTTGAAAGCCACAAAATTATTTTTGAGACAAGAGAGCTAAACCAGGCTCATCATATTCTATATCCTAAAAATCATCTAAGATGGCAAAGACTTGGATGCAAATCATGTTTTGCTTGACCTAGAGATAATTGAACACCTAGAAATACCCCTAAAATAAAAGACATACTAAAACAAATTCAGCTAGTTAAGTGTAAATACTGAACTATAAATGTATCTAAAATCACTGTAATACAGAAAAGAAAATTCCCTACAGGAACAGTAGACATAGGTTTACAGTCCTCCAAAAGCACACAAAGAAGGAATGTTATAAATCTAATTCTCCACTTACAAAACTAAAATGCATACAAATACAACTTCATAAGCATATAATGTATGTGTTCAATAGTCTGAAGAAACTCTGTCATCGAATTCTTCCCCATAGATTCTCACAGATTCTATATACAGTCTGATATAATTTTTTGTTAGTTTTCTGTTTTTCTTATCAGAGAGAGGAAGAATTCTCTATCCAGGCTCTAATTGTATTCCAGTTACTGCATATTTGCAAGAATAACTCAACTTTGTGATATAACAGAGAATTACTGCTAGGGAATTTTGACAGTAAATTCAAATACCAGAAAGTCTCTAATATATAACAATGTCTTCAAACTCTTGAAGGAATTTTGAGCAAGAAAAAAGCAGAAGTTATTTGAAACACTTTCTGGATTTTGTTTTATTTAATTAATGAAGCAAATATGAAATAGCCATAATATTCTGCTTTTGGATACCTGTGTAATAAATGAACAGGAGAGGTATCTCTTACCTTACAATCACTCATGTTAAATGCCATGAAGGATTTAAATGACAATAATATGTATAGCCAAACCTTTGTATTTGTAGGCAAATGTATAAGCCATCAATTTTTGATATTTTAAATATTCTCAAAATATTCATTTTCTGTTAGTTATGTTGCCACAATATTGTATCCTACTTACAAATAGCCAATTAAAAAACTATCTGTTAGATTATGAGTTCGAGTCCAAAACTAGTCTTATTCTTTTAAAGGTGGGCAGCAGTACCTAGTGACATCTCAAGTCCAGAATCATTCCTCCATAAAAATTCCATTCAGCAGCCATCCAACTTCTGTAGATGACACCTCCTGTTAGAGATATGTGCTTCTTTTTAGATGGTTATTGCCCTTTTTTTGTTCTGATAAACAGTCTGACTGTCAGTCTTCTACTCAAGACCGGTGGCAATCAGAAACTAGACTAGGAGTCAATATTAAGTAGATGGTGCCAAAGAAAGCCCAGCACAAAGATTGTTACACTTTTAAGAAAATACAACTGTGGCCACCTCTTTAAAACACAAAGAAAAGAGGCCTGGAAATGCCCTGAGTGACATGAGGTCAAAAGTCAGAAAAATTCTGCCAGACCATTCAGGCGTGCTCCTGAGATGTGGGTTGTGGAGATGCCATCCGAATATCAGGAATGTTTATTATTTGAATATTATTTCAAATTAATGGATTGATGTTTCAGCCATTTAAACACTGTGCAAACTACAACTTATTTTTTCAGCCTTGTTTAACAAAAAGCAATTATTCATTTCACAGAAGAGATGTATATGTCTTTCCCCAGGATAGCACGTGACTCAGCAGCTCAAATTAATATGGGCATTTGACTGGATGTTTGAGTTCGATGCTTACTTTCTGGCAAAAGGCAGCATCTCAAAAACTATAGTAAGGATTTTCTATGAGCTAACCCTTCACATCTCTCTGTTCAAAAGGGTGGCTCAATTAGCTAATGGTTTTATTTGCTTAACTCTCTCCACACAGACTTCCTAGGAAGTTAGTAGTTTTAGCCACCACTTTTTGGTGCCTTTCTCCTTTATTGATGTGGTGGGTTAGCACTGGCTAACAGTCAAATTTCCTTCCAGCTGCTCACTCATTTTCACCAGTCGATGAGATGAGAGGAAAAACTAGGAAGAACAGAAGCGAGAAAGCTCATTGGTCAAGATCAAGGCAAGGAGATTGTTTACCAGTTGCTGCCACTGGCAAGAGAGACAGAACTTGGGAAAAGTAACTTGATTTATTGCCAGTTAAAATATATGTATATACTTAATTATTGATTTGTGTATTTGGAAGCAAAAAGACAAACATTAGAACAGATAGCAAAAACACTTTTCCTCCCCACTTCCCCAGGCTCAACTTCACTCCATTCCAGACTCCTCTCTCTCCTCTCCGTGTTTTTGCTAGAGGTTGCCCCAGTCCCTTCAGCCCTGCAATGACTGAACAGCACAAAAGCAGGAGGGAGGCTTACAGTCAGTGCACAGTTGTTTCTCTCTGTTGCTTCTTCCTCCTCACACTTTTCCTCTACTCTGCTATAGGCCCTCCATGGGCTGCAGAGCAAATACGTTCGCTAGTGGGTGCTGCACTTCCTTCTCTTCTTCTTCTTCCTTTTCATCCTCCTTCATTCTGCAAGTGAGAAGGAAGGGCCTGAAGATGGTCTTGGATCCTGCATATCCACAATTGGTTGCACAGCTGGTATTGGCAGCAGAATTTCCATTTTGATGACCATGGGACTCTCTATGAAGGTCAACAGCTGTTTGGAAGAGATGAGATCCACCTGACTAAGCAGGGAAAAAGTATTTTTGCCAACAGACTGGCCAACCTGGCAAAGAAGCTTTAAGCTATGAATGATGAGGGCCCTCTTAACAAACAGGTAAGGAAGTTGTGAATGGGGTAGGCAAGCCCCATGATTGAGTCAGAACTTTGATCTCAGATTCATTCAGAATGAATAGAATCAGTTATTGGCACCAGCCACCTATTGCTCAAGGAAAACATTTTCTTGATCAGTCTAGAATGGTTGGTTAAATAGATACTCTTCTAGAACTGTTACCAAATCTGGAATTTACTATATTGGCAGTTTATCCAGATACAACATTACATGATTGTCTCTTAATCTATTTCGGTTCTAGACCATCCCTTTTTATCACAAGCCCTCTATAAGCAGTTTAGGATTTAAGCTGCAGCTAAGGACAAATGCCCACTTTTGCTTTTATATTTCATTTTTTAATTTCTTTTTCATATTCATGAAGTAATACCTTGTTAGAAAATAACTTTTAGAAAGACCAGTGAAACATTTCATTTCCCTTTCCCACCAAATGATCATTAATAAGCAGTAAAATAATTCAAAGTGCTACAGTTTGTAGAATATTTTTTAGTCCTTTCCAAGGCAAACCATAAGATGTAATTATGCTCTTAGTATTACAAGTGTCTGGTTGCTAGCAGTCTCACATCTCTAGATGCCTGTAATTATCTATAGTAATTTGTTATCTCATTTGATTAATTCAGAGGGACTGTCTGTTTCTTCTCATACAGAAATATATAATGATATGGACCTCTTACCTCGCACTGTGTACTAATTGCTAAATTTTATTTTGTATAACAGTATAACAACATTTGAATGTTCAGTGAAGAGATTAACTCTCCCAGTCCAAAGACAGAAGAATTAGTCTTACAAATTAACTAGCCCCCTCTCTCATGAGTAAAGAACCTGTGTAACTGATGATCAGTTCATATACAAAAACTTAATATCAGATGTTTGACTATTATTTGAAGATGTTTGCTGTAGCTGATATAATTTATATGAATTTTAAATACAAAACAGTCAGTGAGACTGTAACGTGTATTGACCATACAATTTAATAAATATAATTTATGAAAAATACTCTTAGCAGTATAATTGATTGTAAGAAGTAGAAGTGCACAGTGTGTTACACACTAAAATCATGTGCATCATATAATTGCATATTCCTTATTGAAATACTTTTTTTTAAAAAAAATTATAAATGTTCATATTATATGACTTAAGAGTATGTGCAAAGAGCGTGTAAAACATAGCAAAGAAATGCAAGTATACATGCTGTAATCAGTATTGCATTTTTGAAAAATTTGACCTAGATACATAAAAGAAATTAGGGATTCATTTACACAGAGTGTGATTCAGGAAGAATTGAAATATCAAATTACAAATTATGTGAAGTAAAGTGGGTTTCCTCTTACTTGAGGAACCTAACTAGTGCTTTGGTGACACTGTTATCACTATTTATTTGATAAAACAGTTATTAGAAAGCTGCATCAAGAGTACTTGAGGCTTTCCTTGAACTAAGAAAATTCAAACCCATGTATTTCTCACCAGTGCTTCAGCTACTACTGTACTTGTGGTAAGAAACAAAGGCATCATTTTCTTAATACTGTCAGTATTTTGAAAGGAATGGAAGATCTATAGACAGATGTGCAAACAGGACTCTGACTCTGCACTTTATTTTCAGGTAACAGCCATCCAGAAGGACCTTGACAGGCTTGAGAAGTGGGCCCATGCAAACCTCATGAAGTTCAACAAGGCCAAGTACAGGGTCCTGCATATGGGTTGGGGCAATCCCAAGCACAAATACAGGCTGGGTGGAGAAAGGGTTGAGAGCAGCTCTCAGGAGAAGGACTTAGGGGATGTTAGTTGATGAGAAGCTGAATACGACCGAGCAATGCGCACTTGCAGCCAGGAAGCCAACCATTTCTTGGGCCGCATCAAATGAACTGTGGCCACCAGGTTGAAAGAGGTGGTTCCCCCCCTCTACTCTGCTCTCATGAGACCTCACCTGGAGTACTGTGTTCAGCTTTGAGGCCCCCAGCATAAGAAGGACATGGACCCGTTGGACCTAATCCAGAGGAGGGCCACAAAAATGATCAGAGGGCTGGAGCACCTCTCCTATGAGGAAAGGCCGAGAAAGTTGGTGTTGTTCAGCCTGGAGAAGATGAGGCTCTGGGGAAACCTTATAGCAGCCTTCCAGTACCTAAATGGAGCCTACAAGAAAGCTGGAAGGGGACTTTTTACAGGGGCATGTAGTGATAGGACAAGGGGTAATGCTTTTAAACTGAAAGAGGGTTGATCTAGATTAGATATAAGAAAGAAATTCTTCACCATGAGGGTGATGAGGCAGTGGAACGGAACTGTGGATGCCCCATCCCTGGAAGTGTTCAATGCCAGGCTGAATGGGGCTTTGAGCAACTCGGTCTAGTGGAAGGTTTCCTTGCCCATGGCAGGGAAGTTGGAACTAGATGATCTTTAAGGTTGCTTCCAAGCCAACTCATTCTATGATTCTATGAACTCAGTTATGAGTGAAGACACAGGATCTGAGTCTCTGTTCTTTATGTATTTGATATTAAGCAGTCATTGGACACATCAGAAAAAGTCATCTCCCTTCAGAATAGAATCTCCCAACTATTTGGCTTTTTATGTTATTCTTTTCATTTGCAAAGTGACTCAAAGTCAGTCAGCAAATAGTCTAAAATGAAGTCTAGAAAATCACATGCACTTTTCATCTTCTGCTGTGGACCAATCAGTATTTAAGTATTTTGTACATGACAGAAGCAAATGAGCGAGCTCCATTTAAAACTGGTGGTTAGGCATATATTGCTAAGACAATTGTGCCAGTAACTGATTAAATTCTTCACAGGTAATGGAAAGAATTTAAATTCCAAGTCTTGCACTTAAGGTGCTCTAACCTGTATAAAACAGTAAGGTAGTGATATTTATATAATATTTAGCTGTGATCCAAATGTGTAATGTCCAACTCCAGAACAGTATTCAGGTTTATGAAATTCCACTGCAAGTTCTACTTGGTCACGTAAGTAACGCAAATCTATTTTCTATTCCTGAAAATACAACACATTTTAGTTAATCATGAACAGATTTTCCATCAGAGATTAAAGAGAGGAAATAAAATTTCCTTCTTTGTAAATAGCTTTTTTTTGTTTTCAGGAGAGAAGAAGAAAGAAATATTCAATAATTACTATTATTATGAATCATCTGTTTTGTTTCATGAAGACAATAAAAAGAACATACATCAAAGTCTAACACATATCTTGACTCATATTACAAGGATGATACATAAACATACAGATATAAACATAGAAACTGTTTATTAACAATTAAATTGCTATTATGTATCCAGAACGCATGTAAAGAAAAATCAAATTTCTCTTCTACTAGAGATGATTAGTTCAACAACATAGTAAGTTTTAATTGTGTTCCTCAAAATAGGTTAAACTCCTTAAATCATTACTGTATCATTATCATGGTTTCCATTATCTCTAGTCTTTTCTGAGATATATTAAGTTAACTTACTCATGCAACTGTTAGAAGTATGATTAATAGATCTTGTGAATAAGGACTATGAAGTTTATATGTGACAAAATTTAACAGTGGGGTTTGAACATTTCCTAGTGAGGAACAGAGTTGTGTCTCACAATGACTTTGTAACTTTTTAAAAGCTCAGCTAAGCATAGCCAGTCATAGAATCATAGAATGTCCTGAGTTGGAAGGGACCCACAAGGATCATCGAGTCCAACTCCTGTCCCTGCATATGACAACCCCACAGTTCACACCATGTGTCTGAGGGCATTGTCCAGTCTCTTCTTGAACACTGCCAGGCTTGGGGCCATGACTATCCCCCTGTGGAGCCTGTTCCAGTGCTCCACTACCCTCTGGGTGAAGAACCTTTTCCTGACGTCCAACCTCAACCTCCCCTGGCACATGTTCCTGCCATTCTCTCGGGTTCTGTCATTGGTCACTAAAGAGAAGAGTTCAGCGCCTGCCCTTCCTCTTCCCCTTGTGAGGAAGCTGTAGACTGTGACAAGGTTTCCTTAGTCTCCTCTTCTCCAGGCTGAACAAACCAAGTGACTTTAGCTGCTCCTCATTCGGCTTCCCCTCCAAACCCTTTGCCAGCTTCATGGCCCTCTTCTGGACACTCTCTAGTAGCTTAGTATCTTTTTTATACTGTTGTGCCCAGAACCGCACACAGTGCTCCAGATGAGGCTGCAGCAGTGCAGAGCAGAGTGGGACAATCACCTCCCTCTCCCAGCTGGCAATGTTGTGCTTGATGCACTCCAGGACACGGTTGGCCCTCTTGGCTGCCAGGGCACACTGGTGGCTCACGTTCAACTTGCTGTCGACCAGAACCCCCAGATCCCTCTCCACGGAGCTGCTTATTATTAACAAATAAAGAGGAAAAGGAGAGAAAACTATTATCAACCCAAGTAACTTCCAGAGTAAGTAATTAAAGACGAAGACATCCATATCTGGAAACTTTCACAAAGATTGAAGGACCATGTGACTGATACACTCTTCTGCTCCAAGTCCAATGAAATCTATACCAGTTTGTCACATAAACCTTGAGAGGAAACAAATATTTTGCACTCATATTAATTCAGCTGTCTTATGTGGTTAAATTTTAATTGGCTAAATCTTAAGCATTCTTTGTCTTTGAGTAGACAATCCTAAAATTTAGTTACATGAAACATTTTTGACAGCCAGAAATATAGGGTGTTTGCTGATATTCAAAAGACACAGAGGTGATGTCATGTCTATGCTACCAAGATAAACCTGGCTGGGACCATTTTCTGACACTGAGGGCAACTAGGGAAACATCTCACCTTCAGGCTTTCAACTTATTTACTCCCCAGAACAGGTCACTGCCATTCCCGGATTTTTCTTTGACCTATGTTACCTTCAGAACTGTGCCCAGTAACTCCTTAGGCAAGTGCTACATGTCACAGAGCAAAAGCTTTTCAGGGATCATTCTAACAGTTTTAAAGCATGTACAGCAGAGTTTCAGAGCCTGGAAATGTCCCTTCCTTCTGTCTAATTTACTATAATTTCTTTGAATGACCTTGCTTCCTTACCAAGGAAAATCCTGTGACATGCATCAAAGTCACGAAAAGTTGGCCCACGTACTGAAAGTGCTAAGAGACACACAAATTTCTTACTATCTGCTTAATTTAATAGAGAGTTGTCCTTCTCTGGGAGCTGAAAAACTAAATAAGTTTTTAGATGATTCTCTAGCTACTAGGATTCAAGGCACAAATATAAGCCCTTTCTCAATGTAGATAGATCCTGGGAAAACTATAAAACCATCCCTAATGAAGAAGAATTAATATCATTGAACATCATGGGAGAAACTATGTAAATATCAGGACAAAATTATAAATGCTCCATTAGCTTAAGTTTGCTTTGAGTCCCAGATGGTTTTTCTTTCCTTGGAATTCCATCCCAAGTGAGGACAACAAAAGAAGAATAAAATATGATGTGTATCATCAAAGAAGAGAAACTCTTAAGGATCGAGAATAATATAGGAATAGCTAGGCTGCATCATACTGGAAGCTTATATAGGCTATGTTTGCTGACAGTGGCTAGTATGCAAAACTAAATCTCCAATAAAGGGAGAGAAGGAGAAACCTATTCCACAAATTAGAAGACATCCTATATTCTGAAAATAAAAATCGTCTTCTTATATAAAAATAGATTTAGCATTCATTCCAATTTTGTTATTTTTTTCATAAGGGCAACTGAGTATTTTATATCTATGTTATAGCTTGAGTTGAGTTTTCCCCAAGGGAATGGCAGGAAGATGTGCCAAGGGAGGTTTGGGTTGGATATTAAGAAAAGATTCTTCACCCAGAGATTGGTGAAGCACTGGAACAGGCTCCTCAAGAAGGTAGTCATGGCACCAAGCCTGTCCATATTCAAGAGGCAATTAGACAATACCCTCAGACCCATGGGGTGATTCTGTGCAGGGACAGGAGTTGGACTCGATGATCCTTGTGGGTCCCTTCCAGCTCAGGACATTCTATGATAAAAACCAAACCAAACCAAACCAAACTGAACCAAACAACAGTAACGACAACAACTTACAGTTCTTCCAGGTCTAGGTGTTCTTTGTCTCCAGAACTGTCTCTTAACAGCATCATTCATGTTCTTTAAATGCAAGGATTCCCCAGACCTCCAATTTTGTAGGTACTCTTTTTATTTTTATGGTTCTTCCTTCCAGAGGTGCATACTATGAGACAGATACAGATGCCCAAACTTTACATAGATATTGTGTGACTAAAATTGCAAAATACAGTTATAAAAAAAAAAAATCCGATTTTTTTTCTCTCCTTCCCCAGAAGCTTTCTTGAACTCAGAAGAGTCTTTCAGAGAATGCAATATCATTTCTTTCTTCCTCTTTTCATCTAAATCATAGAATCATTGTGTCACCACCCTTGCACAAAATGATCACCAACTGTCAAGTAACGCCCAGTCAGTCTTTCCAGATAATTAGATGCAAATAACTCAGCTGCCAGGGAGGACTGCTAGTCTTTGAACAGAAGTCACAAGTTGTCTTCAAGGGTGTTTCCCTATCAACACAGAATAATGAAATCCCCTATTAGTTCTGGGTTTTTTTTACCCTGGAAATGTGAGACAGAGGTGGAGATAGAGATAAAAAGTTGCAAAGAATCAAAAAGCAATTGTAAAGATAGCAGTGGTTCTGCAGCCTGTACTATGAATTTCACATTCATACTATGAAATTTTCACATTTTACACAGGTGCATTGCTCAGACTGTCTTTGCTTCCTTTTAAATGGAGTTAAATTAGTTACATTACACCCAGGAATCCTCTTACACTTACAGAATTATTTCATAGCATCATTTAGTTGGAAAAGACTCCCAAGATCATTGAGTACAACCATTAACCTAACTCTGGCACTAAATCATGTCCCTGAGAACTGCATCTACACATCTTTTAAACACCTCCAAGGGATGGCGATTCAACCAGTTCCCTGGGCAGCCTGTTCTAATTCTGGGCAACCATTTCTGTGAAGAAGTTTTTTTCTAATATCCAATCTAAACCTCCCCTGGCACAACGCTCTCCATGCTACAATCAGGTAGTTGTAGAGAGTGATAAGGTCTCCCCTGAGCATTCTTTTCTCCAGGCTAAACAAGCCCAGTTCCCTCAGCTCCTCCTCATAAGACTTGTGCTCCAGACACTTCTACGGCTTTGTTGCCCTTCTCTGAACCTGCTCTAGCACCTCAATGTCTTTCTGGTAGTGAGGGGCCCACTCTCCTCCTTAAGTGCAAGCCTCTACCTATTTTTTTGGTTGAAATGCATATAAGTATTCAATAAAGTAACATAAATATTCATACCAATATATAGTTTAATGAAAAGATATTAGATTGGGTTGCATTGGCATAGGTTGGTAAGCCTTACTTCATTTCTATTTCAGAGTCCTTAGCTTGCTCACCCACTTTTAGGAGTTTAGCTGGCTGCACTCAATGTCAGCTGATAGGAACTGTTCTGAAGAATAAGTTGGAAAAAACTCCAGTGAGGCCTTCCACCTGCCGCTTGTAGGAGCTGCTTTTAAACCGAGGCCATTTGCCCCGCTTGATTTTTTTGCATTTGCATTGCAGCCATGCCTCTGTGCTTGACCATGTACCTACTGACTCACATCCTAACCCTGACCCATGGACTCACTTCCTGGCTTAACCTCAGACCTGCCTCTTCAATACAGACATTTTTTACGATCTGGTGTCTGGGCTGCCTCCAGCTACCTCCCCCCTTAGCCTGCCCTGATCCCTTACTGGGGGCAGTAGGATGAGCCCTTGCTGGTGACCTGGCAGCCACTGCGGGTATCGCCTGCACTTCCTGGCCTGCAGGGAGTTGCCTGACCATGCTGCCTCTTGACATTCCAGATAAATGGGTTGAAATCATTATTAATGACTAAGCTACAAACCACCTCAATAAACTCATTATGAGCAGGATAAAGCAGCATGGCTTCTGCAAAGGAAATTCAAGCCCCGCTAATCTACTAAAATAGTGGATAAAAGACAACAGGTTCATATAATTTATTTTGACCTTTAAAAAGTCTTTAACAATGTCCTTCACAGAAGCTTTTCCTAGAACTTCCTAGTCATCATGAAAGGTAAAATACTGTGATGTATTATAAACAGATTTAGATATCAAAAATAAAGTGTAAGAATAAATTTTCAATTTCCAGCATTACAAAAAGCTTAATAACAAGATTCCCCACAAGTTTGTATGAAAAATGTGGTTGTTAGATATACTCAGTAATGATGTGGAGAAGAAGAAGAGGAAGGTGGTGATATTTTCTAGGAGCACAGCATTATTCAGATTAGTCAAGACTGTAGAACATGTATAAGATTACAGAGAAACTGGAATTTACTTCCATAATGACAACTGAAATTTAATTCTGATAAACAGAAACTACTTCCAGTCTTACATTTACCCACTTACAAAGTTAGGTTACTGTATCATTATGGACTATTAAATGGAAACTCCTGCTCAGTTACAATAAAATAGAAAAATGTATAAAGAAGCCACAAACTCCAGAAAAAATATCATTCTAATAAACTAAAAATACATCGAGAAACCCTGTCTTGTTCCCAACAGTGGTGGTGTGAAGTTTATGAACTAAATTTTCTAAGTGAACTCTGAAATGGAAGTTTTTAAACTTAACAAAAGAAAAAGATGGACGTTGTAATATCCACTGACATTTTCTTTGAACATGGTATATCAGTGTACAGAAAATACTGTATATGAAGTAATTTAAAAGAATAAACCTGCATACACTTATGGCATAGACAGACGTGAGATCTATCTTTCCATTTAATAAGTAATTTTGTAACTGTGAATGAAATTAACTATTAGCCGTAGAGTTGTTAGATCTTTTTTTTTTTTTGTATGCGGAAGAAAATAAAATATGAGTAGATATAATTTCACATTGCTGATTCTGTTACAATTAGCCAATAGTATAGTCAACTAGTCTAATTCATCTACTTAGAGATCAGTATTGGTACCTAAGGGATCATGCAAAATTTTATCTAAAAAAATATCAGTAGTGATAAATGGAGCCAGATAATAGAGAATATTGTAATGACTCCAGATAGAGGACTGCATTGCATTCCTCTGATGTGTAAAGCCAATCTGTATATGCTGTGCCTAGAGCAACAGTTTAAAGATCTCTTTCTTGTTCAGTAACAAATTGATATATTTGGGTTTTTTTTCCGTTTTTGTTTATCAGTGACACCATTCTAGCTGAACAGTCCTAAACTTCTTGTTAAACTTCTTTCCTTTCCTATTCATAGAATGGGAAATATTCCTTATTGATGTCTTTTCATCTCTACCTTTGATTTCCTTCAATTACTATGAGAATCAACGATCCTGATTTCCAAGATCTGTAACAGGAAGGAAAAATAAAACTCTTCCACTCCTCTCATACACCATAAATCAATATAGGTAAGATGAAAGTCAGTTTGTGGAGGAGACAGTAGAAGAGATTTTTTTCAAGGGTTGCACAAGGCTGTGGAAATGTGCCTTCACTACTGCTTTGGTTGTGTTCTAAATGCAACACTGCTTGGACATCAGCCAGACAAATAAAGCTCATAAAACATCTCATCACTACTTTATTTCAGGGTCAGAAATTGTAGGGAAACCACCAACAAGAATTCAATTCAGATGCTAATTCATAAGTCCAGGGAAGTTCTGGCTAAGAATCTCTAGAATACTTTTTAATTAGAAAAACAATCCATTTTATTTTCTGTACCAGTTTTAGAGATAGAAGTATGATGTGGAGGAAGATCTGCCAGTAAAAGTAGTATGAAAAGAAAAAAGATACATGATTTGAAAAACAACAATTCAAACATCTACTAAGTTATTTCTAACAGCTGGACCATATCTATATTTATGTGCAAATGCATATTTATGTATGTACGTTTATGCATAAAGTTCTATTTGTTGTTATATACCAGCAGCAGTATGAACATCAGTTTTGGTTTTCAACTGAACTCATTTTTTCCCTGGAGAAGTATAGATATCCAGTGTGTGACAACACCTGGCTTAAAGATGCACTGCTGATAATGATTTCCCTAGAGGTAATATTATCTGGTCAAAAAGGGGTAAACTAAACCACCTATCAGATTCTAATGGGCAGAGGTCAGTGTAACATCTGCCCTGTCTATTTTCTGCTTGTTTCTGAATTCATGCACAGCATTCCTCTGTTCCAAAAGTTGTTCAAGCATATAACTGCAGTGCCAATGAATTGAATCTTTTTTTTTTCCAGCTGATATTGTGGCAAATTGTTTTTCAGCTGCAAGAGCAGCTTATTTAAGGGGTTTTTTAGCTTTGTTAAGACTGAATAAAATGGCCAGAGACTGTGTATATTAGAGTCTCCTTGCTACAAGAAGTCAGTGATAATGAGCAATTTGTGAAGTGTGATACCTATGCTCTAGTACCAAAAGTAATATTATCCAATGGATTTTTCAATTTGTACAGCAATTTCTTTGGTCCTTTTTCAGTTTTACTTTGCTGGTGGCACTAGCTTTTGAAGCCACCCTCATTTTTAATCCTCTTTTATAACAGGAATCAACTAGTACTCAGCTTGCATGTCTACTGTAATCCGTTCCTATAAGAGAACTTTTGAGAGATATAAAGAACCCCAGACTCAGCAGAAGTTCCTGTCTGCAGACCTGCAGGCTGCAGCAAACTAAGTTCCTATCTTAGTTTAATTTCTGCAGACACTGGAAGAAATTTTGAGTAACTGGAACCAGAACTGAAGCTTGTTACTATAGTGAATTTTGTCTGATCTCTTGTTACACTAATAGCTTCTTACTTGTTGCATTTGGTCTTTTTTTTCTGATATGTTTTACTAATCTCCTAGCAAGGGAAGAAAAATATAAGCAAAACAGTAAATCTGGTTAGAAAGAAAAAGTCAAACCCACTGATCAACAGAATGTTCTTTTCAAACAAGACCTAGGATCACAAGGAAAACATAGAAAAGTGGAATGAAATGCCAGGGAGTTAGCAGAGGGCTCCACAGTACTATGACCTTTCAGTTCATGATCAAAGACAGTACAGTTCAATGATTTCTGTGAAAGCTGTGGGTTGTTTTGGTCTTCACATATGTGCATACCATGCCCCAAGAATAAGCATTGCAGTTGACGTTAATGGGTTTTGCTCTTGCAGCTTGAGCAAAGTTGCCAAGGGCTAAGTGAGCTTGGAGACTGAACCAGCTGCTGATGACACCATGTCAGAGCTTGCAATTATGCATGGAGAAGGAAAAAATAAAAAAAATCTCTATAACCATTTGGCTATGTGAGATACATTTGTGCATAAAAGCTAACAATACTGTTCTACTTCGTAAAGCATCACTTATCTGCATGGAGAATTCACCTTCTACCATACACACTTTATTTTGGGAAAGGCAGGAATGTACACTGGGGTTACACAAGACTAGTCTGGGAATAAGGTTTTACAAAATGTGATAGAATCTGAGAGTGCCGCAGCATGCCTGAAAAGGTTAACTGATGCTGGCTTGTTCTGCAGCATCAGTATGAGGGCTAAAGGGACAAGAAGAGAGGATGAGGGGTTAAGAGAGCATTACTTCTGCTCTCAACTCCTGCTGACTATAGATAATTGTTCTTTTCCTGAGTCATCTTTCATATGGGTCTCTCCTTGCTCTTCTGTTTGTGATTACTTGATGCAGAAAGACCTCAAGAAGCAAGAGAGAATGAGGAGGGACACTGCCACAGAGAAAGACTGAAGATACTGAAAAGAGTAGCTGGAAGTGAGTCACCCATCTGCTTACTTACTGCCCCATTACCATAACCCTCTGATTTCAGAACATATGCTTAATTCTGATTCTCTTTCTTCAAACCTTATACAATTTTTTATTGTATGCCTCTATCCTATTGTATGTCTACTACCCCTGTTCCTGTATATATTTACTCATACACACCATCATGCGTAATCATTTGTATACAGAACTGAAGGCAAATAATGTGTCAGTGAAGGTATAGCATGTGTGTAATGGGTAGACGAAGGCATTTAGAATGAGACAAGTCAATGGCCTTGGATGGTCTGAGAGCAAACCATAATCCATAAAGAACAATTGAGTATGAAACATAAGCACTGAATGAATGTCACTTTTCTGTGACTGTATCTATGGGATATGCTGAAAGTGACTAATTTATATGTAAATATGTAATGTGATGTGATCTTATATGATACAGGTCATATAATATTTGATTATATTTGTTACTGTGTATCGTATTTGATTCTGTGACCGAGCACTGGCACAGGTTGCCCAAGGAGGTTGTGGAGCCTCAAACCTTGGAGAATTTCAAAAGCCATCTGGACGTGATCTTGGGAAGCTGGCTCTTAGTCACCCAACTTGAGCAGAAGAGTTGGACCAGATGACCTTCAGAGGTCCTTTCCAACCTCAACCTTTCTCTGGTTCAGTGACGGGAATGTAAAGTTTGAGAACCATACTATATATACTGCATACCTGCAGGAAATACTTTCTCATTCTTATGTTCTTCTGTTGTTGCCCAGCCTACGAGGTCTCAACCTTAGCATGACACTACTGTAGTGAAAATATTAACTTATGCGGACTCATGCAGATTACTACCTGACTAAGTAGTTGTGGGTTAACTCCAGTAGGCAGCTCAGTTCCACACAACTGGTCACTCGCTCCCCACCAGCGGGATGGGGGAGAGAATCAAAAGGGTAAAAGTGAGAAAACTCAGGGGATAAGACAAAGATTAATAACTGAAACCAAACAAAAACAAAACAGCAAAGAAAAACAAAACAACAAAGAAAAAAAAACCCACAAAAAATAAGTTATTAAAAAAAACCCCACAAAACCAAACCATAACAAAACCCACCACTTGTTCAATGCCCAGCCAATCCCCAAGCAACTGCAGCCCTGGCAAACTTTCTCCTCCGTTTTTATTGCTCAGCATGACATCATGTGGTGTGGGATATCCCTTTGGTCAGTTTGGGTCAGCTATCCTTGCTGTGTCCATTCTCAACTTCTTGCCTTCCCCCAGCCTGCTTCCTGGCAGGGCAAACTTTTTGTACAACCTCGACAAGCATCATGTTAAGAACTCTAAGACATTTTGTATTTAACTGTATGGATCGTTGAAGAACTCCATTATGACATCTTTATGTCAGTCAGCTTTGAGTTTAGATTGGGGTTGCAAGGAGTTCTCAAGATTTTTTAGAAGAGGCTCAAATAATCATCAGATTGATGACCACATTCCAGTAAATAAGTGTGGACTGATTTTGTCTTTCTGTAAAAATAATATGGAAATATCCCTGAGTACTACAGATAGAAGTTCCTCTTCCATGTGTTAGAATTTAATTTTTAGTTTGCATTTAGTAAAGGTAGAAACTTATGAAGTCTAGTGGACATTTGGTCTGAAATAAGCTCTTAGCAGTCTGACAAAGAAAAGTGAACAAGGATTCAGAAACCACTCCTTGAAGTTACAATTTAAAAATTATAGCAGCAAATTTTGCTGTAGAAGGGAAAAAATATGTCTCATAGCCACAGTAACTCACAGCAACAGAAATTTAAATGCCAGCAAATTAGGAGTAGACATTTAAAGAAGGCATCACTTAAGATATGATGAGGGAGGAGATTTTTTGTTTTTTCTTCCTGAAGAAGAGTGATACTAAAAGTTGCAACTACTACCTTATGTGAAAACCAATCTATGCTAGCTATGTGTACCATTCCGGAAACCAAATAAAAGTTTTTGGAGCCAATGTATATTGGTTTTGCTGGTTTTATTTCTCCTTTGCTGGCAAGTAAAGGTAAATTCTACTGTCAGCAGCCTGGTGTAAGGAATGTTAAACATTAGAGTTGAATAGGAAACTGAATTGTGTCACTGCTGTATTCACTCTTTTTATGGTTCTGCAGAGTTACATGATAGAGAATTTATATTTAAAGGTAAAAATAGGTGGGTTTATAAATCTAGTGGTTTTTTAAAGCAATAATAATTAAATAAAAATCTTAAGTATTATTTTATTTAAACTCAGTTTCTCTTACTCTTCACATGTTTTTCTATATTCTTTATTTGCTTATCAGGCAAACTTTCCCTCCTTTCCCACAATTGTAGTGCAACAACCGTTTGGAGGAGTGTCAGGAACACCTGAGTCCTCAAAGGCAAACAGATAGCTTTTCTTCAAAGTGCCAGAAGACATAATGTGCCTTTGCACAGATACACAAGTTATGGAAATAAGCTGATTGCAGCCTGCATGGGTCTCTACAAAAAAACCTAATGGCAATCAATATACTTTACCAGAAATGTAGTGTAGGATTAAATGCAAATACACCTGTGAAGTTGTGCTTCTTCTTAATTTTATAAAACCACACCATGTTACCAAAATGTAGCGTATATATAAATATGTACCACAAATTTTCACAGACACCCTATGCTGAGATTCCACAACTTCTCCATACTTCACATCTTACTCCATAGTATGTGGATCTCTAGCATGTACATCTATGACATTTTACACTGATAATATGAGAATTAAAGGACTGGTGTTCTCACTCTGAGAAACTGAGTCATAGAGTCATACACAAGTACATTTAAATGCAGTAGATTATTCTTATTATCAAAGAATGAAGTCTTAGGGGAACTTGTGTTGGAACAGTTGCTTCCATGGCAACAAGAACATCATGAAGATTTTAAGCAGGACTGCTGGCACCATCTATTATTAAGGTTGTCCAGTGGTTCATATTTTCAGTTGATTATAGCTTTACTTAGGTTTAACAGTCCGAACTCAAATTTTACATGCTGAGTGAAAAACTCAGGATGGATTTATTTGCACTTTTTTTTTTCTGCCATAACTGTTCAGTCAGACAGATTTGCTATTCCTAAAAGTCTAAAGAACGCAAAGCAAAATAAAATATAGTTTCCTTGTATCAAAAAATCTGCAATGCCACACATTTTGGAAAAGAGATTTTTGCAAAGTCTGTCAAAAATGTGTCTGTGGTTATCTCATTAAAATCTTCAAATTTGCTCAAGGTATAAGCTTCTGAAAAGCTTTCACATGCTCATCATTACAGAACGGCTAACAATAAAAGCTATGTGGAATTGACTGAATCTTTCTTCAGATAACTATTATTGCCTGGAAATCCTGACAGCCATATTGGAACTAAATTCGAAAAGTTAACTTTCTTAGGCTACTTTAATAGAAAAGCAGACTTTTTCAATGCAGAAACAGAAATAGACCTGCAAAAAGCTAGAAAGAAGAACGTGGGAACTGGAACTAGGAACATGATGGAAAGTAATTTTGGGCTCAGAGCTTATTTTTTCATGAGAAGGAGTATGGGGCTAAAAGACTGAAAGAGAAGAGGTCAGTGGGTGGACAGAAAGCTCAAACATTGAACTTGTGATGGTAAACAGAAATGACGTGGAAAGACCTGAGAATAAGCATAACAAAAGAAATTGATATGACTGGTGAGGAGCCGATGTATTTGGGTGGACTGATTTCAACTGGAGTAGAGTTAGTTTTCTTCCTAGCAGCTCGTAGAGTGCTGCATTTTAGATTTGGTATGGGAATAATGTTGTTGCTAAGCAGTCAAGGACTTTTTAGCTTTTCACACTGGCCTGCCAAAAAGAAGGTGGGCAGTGCACAAAAGGCTTGGAGGAGACACAACCAGGGCAGTTGACCCTAACTGACTAAAAGGATATTCCATATCATATCAGTATATAAAGTTGGAGGAAGAAAAAGAGGGGGGGACATTTGGAGTGATGGTGTTTGTCTTCCCAACTAACCACTACATGTAATGGAGCCCTGCTTTCCTGGAGCTAGCTGAACACCTGCCTGCCAATGGGAAGTAGTGAACTAATTCCTTGTTTTGCTTTGTTTGTGTGCACTGCTTTTGCTTTACTTATTAAACTGTCTTTATTTCAACACATGAGATTTCTTACTTTTACTCTTCTGATTACCTCCCCCATCTCACTGTGGGGCAGTGAGTGAGCAGCTTTGTGGTGCTTAGTTGCCAGCTGGGGTTAAACAACAACACTGGATGAACCCTAACTGACAGCACAGAGAGCATAGATCACAGATGAAAGAATAAAGGGGATAAGTGAAATAAGATGAGCTGGAGGAAAGAACTGGGAGCAGGCAGCAACACAGTTTGGTTAATGACCAAATTATAATGGGACAAAGTGTGACTCTCTACTCTTCGAACTATCAGCACAAACCAAAGAGATTTTTATTCACATTATGATGGTGGAACACACACTCTAAGACTAGGAAGACCGATTTCCACACTTGTGTGATGAACCAAACTATGTGATAGCTCATTGCATGTGTACCCCTTTGCATGGTCTGTTTATAGCGGATGGCTGAATAACAGGGAAAAAGGCTCCTTGTCCAGACCACAGCCTTACTAGTTAAAAGGAATGCTTAGAGGGAATGGAAGACTGCTCTCTTAGGGTGAGCAACTGGTCAGCTTGAAAAATACCATGTGAAGCAGGCAGGTGCTGAGGGGGAGCCTACAGGATGAGCGAGACTGAGACCTTTCGAGAAGTAAAGGGCCTGTTGTTAGGTGGAAACAAAAGTCAAGCCCGGGAGGGAAAAGTTTTCTGAAAGACCTGGAAAGAATCCATGGAGTTCGTGAAATAGTGCTTCATGTGTCCGGTTTGTTGATAATATGAATTTTAGTCTAATTTTAGTTAACAGATTTCTTCAAAGCTTCTGCTGACCAGTGCAGAAGTGTGGGGTTTTTTTTCCTTCAGGCATCATTTGGCATTGTGAAGGATGATAGATGTTAACCTTTCTCTAAAGCATCGAATATAGATGACAGTTAAAAACAGGAGGCTAGGCCACTGGTAATTTTTGACAATTTTCCTAAGTCAAAGAGCGGAAAAGGTATCAGGAATAAGTCTGGGCATGTTAGATTAACAGAAACTTCTGAGTCTGAAGAGTTTGGAAGAGCAGAGGGAGAGCAGAGCCCGCTGCTGCTGAGTGTTTGCCTTCTAGGTGAAAATATTCAGAGCCCTAGTACTATGAATACCTTGAGTATTTTTGAGTCTTTTTGATTTTTATACTGAAAGTATAAAATTTATTAATAGTTATTGAGCTGGATTTCATGCCTTGCCATGTGTGATAGTGTACAATGGCTACAGAATGAGTATTCTCTTAGTCCCCTGTGATTTAACATGCAGCTGCCTTCTCTCACCTCCTGTTATTGAGGACAAAACTGAAGGACTCACAATATCTCAGGTGAAAATACAAAAATCTACATTTTTTCCTTTTGCTTTGTCTTCTTTATATGATACATGCAGGTGTAAGGTAGTAGTCAACTGTAGTTTTGATGTTTTAACGTTAAGAAAGCCTGTAATAACTTCATTTAGCCGAATATAAGATTTATTATCTTGAAGGGATAAATACTGATTAACTTGTCTTCATTCAGCCTGTATAGATTTATTTTCCTCTGCAGTCTAAATCAGGTAAAATTGTCCCAAACATTAGTAGTTTCCATCTGTGAACAGGTAAGTATTTTTAAAATAATAAAATGATTTTCATTTATGTTTATTATATTCATAATAATTATATAAATATAGATTTTGACATTAGCCAAAAAAAGATGTATATTAAAACAACACCTTTCTTCACCCCTCTTCCAGGCTCAACATCACTCCTTCACTCACCTCTGCACCCCAAGCAGCACAGGGTTGATGGGTGCGGGTTATGGTCAACACCTGTCCCTGCTGCTCCTTCCTCCCCAGGCTTCTCCTCTGCTCCAGTGTGGTCCACCATGGGCTGCAGTGCTTTGGGAATATCCACTTGTGCCAGCTCAGATCCTCCATGGGCTGCAGGGAAATATCAGCTCTGCCATGATGCACCACCTTCTCCTCTTTTTCTGACCCTGGTGTTTGCACTACTGTTTCTCACTTTTTTTCTTCTCTCTTCTTCTTCCTGTCCAGCTTTTTCTGCCATTTCTTAAACATGTTTTCATGGAGGTGCCACCAGTTCAGCTAACAGATTCAGCTGTGTCCTGTAGTGGGTCCATTGGAGCCACCTGGAAGTGGCTGGAACTGGCTGTGTCTTCACAGAGGCCACCATTGCAACCCCTTCCCACTGCCAACACCTCACCAGTAAACCAAATACTTAATGTGCAGAAAGCTTAGCACAGAACATTTTATATGAACTGTTCAGCAAAGAAGACAGAAACACTGGAGGGAACAACAAGGGCAAGAATCAAAGTCTCTTTCTTTCTAACTGAAAATTTTCATCACGAGATGGCAAAAACACACTCACATTTTCCATTCAAGGTGCAGAGTTAGCTACATAAAAATTACATCTATCAATGAGGCAGCCTGCTTCCATTTTACATCTATCCTCAACATGCTTTTAGAAAGACATCTTTAGGTCCTAGTCAGTGTGCAGAATCAGAACCATCATAATTTTCCATTGCTGTATTTTTCTCCTAGAAAAGAACTACAATTATGGACAATTCTGTCTTTTATTGAGGAGATATTGCATACAATTATGTAAAGTATAGAACATAATTCAGTTTGTAAGCCTATGCCTAAAGAGTAGATATTTAGGAGCATTCCGAAATTCTGAAAGCTTAAACAGATTTTCCCCTGTTTTCAAAACAGCCAAAACGAGCATTGCATTATTTCTGTCATGCAGAGCACTGCTAATACTGAATCTAAACACCATGGTTACTAGGAATTTACTTTAGAGTTTTACCTCTGATGCTATGTTGCTCAGTATTATTTTCACTACTGGAAGTATATTATTCCACTAATATTTTTTGGAATTCTAAGGAAAATAAAGATGTGCATTCTGTACTGTTAGGCTGCCATTACGTACATACCTGGTCAAACAAGGAAGCTTTCCAGAATAGGTCTAAATAAGAATGAAATATCATTGTTGAATGGGATGGAGGGAGTGGAATGATGTCAGCAACAGCTATTTATTTATACATACATTAGATTGTGACAGCTAGTGAGACAAAAAAAAAAATATACATGACCTCTATGATTTCTGATCAACTTCTTCTAGCAGTATAACTTTTAAAAATAAAATATTTGTGTTTCTGTTAAAAAACAAGGTTATGGGTAATATTTGTACTTTCATTTCATCCTTGCATTCTGTTTTCAAGGGAGCTTTATAGGTTTTTTATTTATTCAAGGCATTATATACTTTGGATGAATTATATTCTTTTCTCAGTGGTTCCTTACTTTAATTTCTGTTTGATTTCCCCTAGCAGATCTTTGTTTGTAAATATTTATCTGAATGTTAAGCAATATTCTAATGCAGCTTTCAAAAAGTTCTTTGTCACTCTTTTCATATCTTGCTCATAGTTACAATATTATTTTTCAAACTGTTGCAATATATGTAATCCTGAAAGCTGCTTTGATCCCTGAAAGAAGCTTGTTGGAGCTTATCAGTGTGGATTTGGAAGATATGTATAACCAACTCTACACATGATTAGAATCTGGATCTGTATACTTACTAAACCACCTGACTCCCCTGTCCTCAGCAAAAAGTATAATTTTTTGCACTGTGGCAGAACATATAGCATCAGAGTCTTGCTTAGGAAAAATTACCTTAGAAAAACATAAATCCTCCTTCCTGCATAAACTGTAACATTTTTTTCTTCATACTGATGTATGTACTCCTTTTATCTGCTATGATCATCTGTTTGTTGCCAATGAATTCTCGTAATCACTCACAAGTTGTAGAGGTATAGACCTTTAAAGGTCTCTGTACTATTAAAATAATCTGATATTTTGTAGCATCTTAAACTGCTATCAATACTCGATGATCTGTGTTTTTAAAGATGATATCAAGCTAAAGATGTGGGATTAACAATTAGAAAATTTAGAAAGTACATTAATTTTCAACCTTTTTGTCCTGTTATGCAAGCCCCAGAAAAAATGTAAGAGGTACAAGATTCTCTTTGTATCTTATTGGTAGAAGAAATGTGGTTTTCAGTCCTGGCATACAGAATGTGCTGTCAAAATTTCATATGACATTATTTTTAATAACTTTAAAACGCGACTGGAAGTGTAAACAATATTGCTACACTAGGGCTAACTTTGCAGGCACAGAAAAAAAAATCTACAGAGATGTCTTGGTAACTAGTTTTAGCTACTTGATATCGGAATGGCTTTCTGCACAAAGAATAAGTACATATAAAATATGTGTAATTATTTTATAATAGGTACACTATGTCTATATGAAGTCTGGGTTCAGCTTATAAATCCCTTGATGTACAGAAAACGAACATTTTGCAATCCCCAGTAATGCAATTAAATAATTACTGGGAGCAATTACTTAGAGATGTAAATACGTACTACTTCGTGAGTTTATAAGTTTACCCTTATAAATATGAAATCATATAAACAAAGTTCTATCTTCAGGCTAACTTATATACATTAAAAGAAAATTCAGAATCAATCTGGAGACTGCTGGTTCTATTTCATTGCTTTTAGATATTTTGGCTGTGATATAAAATATCTTTTTTTATAGGGCAAGCAGAGGTAGAGCTCAGTATATGCTAATATTCATGACTTGTATTATGTACTTTGTAATTCTCTTTCAATAGTTTGCTCCAATAACCTTCACTGAAACATTCTGGGCAACAATAACTGACTTAAAAACCACAATGTATTCAACAAAACCCCTAAAAGCCATGTGATGCTAAATTTTCTTTTTACATATTTTCACAGTGTGGTTTTATCATTAGAGTGAATTGGATAGATAAAAATAAAATAATTGAGTAGTGTTAAAGCAATGGAACTGAAAAAGGACTGATGGACAATTGAAGAGCTGGATAGCAAATGTCTTCTGTTTCACAAGACTAATCTGGAGAAACAGGAGAGATTTCAGAGAAGGAGGAAGTTAAGAAAAAGTAGAATTTAATGTCTTCTAACAAAGACAAAACAAACAAAAATAAATTATTCAAAAACAAGAAAAAAAAAGCAATTTCTACAAGTAAATAAGGAATTAATTAATGGATATAGTGTCCTAATGCTTGGACTCAACACTTGATTAGGAACCAGCTGAACTCTTTACTTTGATATGGAGTCAGATTCTTTTGGAGGACATGGTTAAATGTTTTAGACATCTAGAAAAAAAAAAATTGCATGTGATCCATTATTATTTACTATAACATATGGGTTCTGCTGATAAAATAGAAATAATAGTAACTGAAAAATTCAGTAAAGCGCACGTGCCATTCAAACACAAATGAATAATGTGCTGATTTACCAAAGTACGTTCTCAACACTCTGTTCTAAACACGCCTTGGCCTGTCATGATTTTGTCTGTGATCCTGTGCAAGACATCTAATTTCCTTAAATCTCTACTTTACAGATATAAAACATCAAGTCAAAATATATCTAGGCCCTTAATATTTCATGTATTCATCAGTACATGGGAGATGCACAGAAGCAGAGCTGACTGGAACAGTTTATTTAAGTAATATTAATAAAAAATATGTTTTAAAAGATATTTTATGTCTAACATACTTAGAAATTTTTTCAATAAATTTTAAACAAATATTTTTAGTAAGGAGATTATACTTCTTCATGAGTCTGTAGTTATAAAACAATTTTGTAATGGTAGTTCCCATGTGACAAACAAACAAACAAAGAAACAGAGAAAAGCCAAACCCAAAACCCAACCAAACCATTAAAACAATAATGGCACTGTCTTTCATTTATTCTGTTAGGTTTTTTTGGAGGAGCTGGTAGCCACCATGGCATAGTATCAGTGAATATTAAAACAGGTATTTATAAGGCATTCTAACTCTAATATAATCTCAAATAAACTATTGAATTTTATTATTTTTTTAACTTCTCTTTTCTTTCTGAAGTTCATACATTCAAATTCTCTGCCTCAATCAACTGAAGACTGAAATTTGAAGTTCCCTGAATGAGTTCTCTGAAGGAAGGACTAGTACAGTTACAAAGACAATGGTACTTGCAGGCTTCACTGTCAAGTACTAAGTATTTTTATTTGCACCCCATTCACAATGTATTAAAAAAAGGAAAAAAAAAAAAAGAAAAAAAGCAGCTCCATTTCTGAAGATTCTGGTATTTGCAGCTGATGTTGGTTTGTAGTTTATGTTGTCAAATTTGCATGTTGTATGCACTGAAAACAAAAATCTACTGCCAGGTCTAAGTAACCACATTCCACAAAATACCACATAGCTATAACACCAAGCAAAAAGATACTGAAAAATAGAACTAACTTTAAGAGGTTTGGTTATCATACAGTAATAAGATGTACTAATAGAACAGGTGATTTCCAGGGTTTTCAAGTTTGATTTTCCTTTCAGTTCCTTGAAACTGGATCGACAGAGGCTGGAAGTTTTTTGGGCTATGACAGACATCCTAGGCATGAATCTTGCCTTATCTTTGAAAATGAAGTTCTGAACTTGCTTTTTTTGAAATATTCAAAGAGTAGCTGACTTCACACAGCTTTATTGAATGGACAATCTATTCTACACTCCTTTAAGGGGCGGAGGGAATGAATGAACAGAAAGAAAACAGGAACTTTCTTAAAGCATAGCAAAAATTTCCAGTAAAACTGATATATTAGTATACTGATTTACTAGCTTGATTCAAATTTTAAGATATTATAGTAGCTGAAGAAGTTTCATCTGTGTGAAATTCACTGCATTTCTGCAGCAATTATTCATGATATGTGGCTTAACATTTTAAATCTAAAACTTTAACTATGTACCAACTGATGTGTTATGAAATTACCGCCTGGGAAGACATAAGTAACTTATAAGGTGCCTCCACAATACACTTATCAGTGATTGTTTCACCCTCTATTCTTTTCCTAGCAAGTGACTGGGTTTTTCAAGGAGCAAAATCTTAGCATATGGAGAGAGACCATATGACATGTATGTACTAGTCCAGTCATAGATATTCGTCCTCATCTTTGCATTACAATATGTTCAAAGTTACTTTTTAGTACTGCTTCCCTCTGTAGCTACTGAAGTATCCTACTTGGACAATGGCAACATACATTTATTTTTCAGTATTATTACTGCTACTAACATTATTTCCTACCTCTAACAAATATTATATTGTATTACTTACAAAAGGAGTGAAAAAACATCAAATATCTCTGTGTGATTCAAATTATTCATTTGATTCTGTATGAATTTATTTTACCCTTTATTAATATGGACTGTTTTGTTCTTTATCTGAACTTTACATCCAACATTCTGCCAACATACTTCCTTGGGAGGTTGATGTTTTCTTCTTGTTTTTACACATTCTCTATCTCTAATTTTTGCCTCCTCTTTTAGGAGAAGGGTTATGTTTTGCATTACTATCATTCACTTTGAAAATTCTGTTTTCTGCTTTATTGGACATTCAGCTTCTCAAGAAGCACATAGTATGTGGGAAACTTGAAAGCTTTACTATGCCTTATTTACCACTTTGTGACCTTTTTCTCTACCTTTCTTCATGATCACTTTAATTAATACTGAGGAGTGCTCTCAAATCAAGGAATCTCAAAAAGAGTGCTATCTAGATATTCAGTATAAGGCAGGTACTTAATTTCCTTGTTCAAACAATCATAATAAAACATTGTCTTTTACAGAAAAAAAATAGTTTCAGAAGATGTGTTATCAAATTAGAATTACCTGCAATTACATCTTTGATTGTAAAAATGAATGTTATTTCTTCCTTTTGGGTTTATATTCATTGGAAACAGGACATCTGAAAGAAAATGCCTTATTTTTTAAATCTACTATTTTTCATGAAGCAATGATAGTTAAAGCCATTTAGGACAGAACTAGAAGGTGAAGTATATTAATAAGAGGAAATAAACATACATTTATTTGTACTGAAAATAAATGTAGTTTTCTAATGCTAAAATTGTCAGTAATTATAAAAGGAAAAAAAAGGCAAAATATGGAATCCACAGATCTCATCAGAGTGGTAAAAATCGTGAGAATTCTTGCAGTTCAAATCTATATTGACCTATTTTTTTCTGCTGATGTAATTTATTCTTTTTTGCTTTGCCTGCTAGAGCCAAACACTTATCTCTATGTGTAGTCCTAGAGCCAAAAAGAATGCACAGCTCGTGTAATACAGTAAGTGCTATCTCCAGTCAGGAAGTCCCTCCTGTGATATTTAAGTGCCAAAAAAAGATGATCTGCAAAGTGAAGACAAGTGCATAGAATTCCTGAGTATCTGAAACTGCCAACAAGACAAATTGTTTTTATAGTAAGTGCTTAAGAAACCCATTAGTACCACTTCCACTTGGAAGCCAAAATGAAACATAAGAGCACAGTCTGTTTGTAAAGCAAGCCTATGGCAGACAATGGCATTGTTGGCATCTGCAGCCTGGAGAAGGAAATTGAGAAAAGTTGTCCTGGGTGTGGAGATAACTAATTCAGTACTATTAAAGTGAGCTACATCTGTGGCTGGATTGAGTTTTACAAGTACACACATACAGAGGCACCAAACGCTGCAAGCTGCACAGCCTGAGCCTAGTACTCAAACCCATATATTCTGAGCTTCTACCCCTTTTCCTTATGGAACATATTTTTAAATGGATGAATGTCAGGATGCAACAAACACATTCAGCTTCACTGGATAAATACCTTTCCCTGATTGATGTCTCTGGTAATGAGGTCGGGCCAGGAATGGGTAACACTGAACAATGAGAAAGTCTCCTATTCCTCTTTTGTTTATGTTTCACCTAGCCTTCACAGTGATTTTATCTACGGGCTGTCATTCGCAATATTCCTGATATTTAACAGTTAATTAAAAGCGAAAATTGAAAACATTTTTCAAATAACTTCCAACCACCCTCTTCTTTAACCCTCTGAAAAAAAGTCCATGCTCAAATTGTGCTCTAGTTGTTTATGTATCTTTTTGCAAAGGTCCTAGATCTCTTGGATAGAGAACTTTTATATAAATTCAGTAAATTCAGTCATCATTGCTACTGTTTCAGCTGGTTTTGGTGGAAGTTAAGAAGTATGTGATACTTCATAGTGTTTACACTGAAAAGTTATCTTCACAACTAAGAAGATAAGAAAATGCAAATTTTACCCACAGTTTTTTTTCTCATTTAAAAAAAAAAAAAGGAAAAAAGAAAAAGAAAAGAAAAGGAAAAAGAAGAAAAAAAAAAAGAAAAAAAGAAAAAATAGAAAAAAATCTGTTGAAAGATCAGGCCTCTTAGAGAGTCTAATTTGTTTGTTTGTTTTCTCATCACGAGTTTTTAGGTTTATATATGTATATATTCATAATTACACTGCAAACGTAATAGCATTTTTTAATCTATGTATATTTTTCATGGCTTCACAGACAATGCTTTCTCAAAGTGTTATTAATTCTTCAAAAAACGAGAATGAACACTAAAAGATATAGTAAGTCAATAGTGTGTGGAGGACACCTGTACTGCAAGTAGCTAATTTGTATCACTAACTTCTTGATTTTGTATTCTGTCTGTTAAAAGGGGTTAAACTAGAAGGATTCACACAACCACAACAGAACACACAGGTATGGAGTTTGCTCAAGTATGTTCCTGGTTGCCTTGTCTGCCACCTAGTGTCAAGCAAGCTTATCATTTTGAGACCGTAGGGGGTTTTTTAACACTTATTTGCTGGTTATGATTCAGTTGAAGGTCCACCTTGAAGGAAACTTCTAATATTCAAGTTAATATTAAATGCAAAACAAAAAACACGATGAATTTTGATCCATCATCTTCTCAAGCTCATATTTAATATTGCAACCATAAATTTTGAAAGGACAAAAAGGTTAAAAAATATCGGTCAACATGATTTTTAGGCCAATCCTGAAATATACAGATGGACAAAAAGGGGCTTATAGGCATGTTAAAATCTAAGTAGCCTAAATTTAAGACTGTCGAACACTCATAAATCTCATTAGCTTCACAGGATTTACGGAAATAATGTCTGTTTCAGCATAGGAGAAAATGATGATCTGTGAGGAAGATCTATAGTGAGAGTTCTTATTTAGTAATGTATTATTTTATTTCAGGGTTAATCAGATCTGACTATTTTGAAGATGCATTTTGCATATTGTGCAATGATTAAAATACCTATTCTGTGGCTACCTGCAAAAGTGGCAAAGTGACCTTGATGACTCTGGTCCCTGTTCCTGTAATACAACATACATTCCAAGCATTTAATATATACATAATCTGTTCTCACCTGCTGATTAATTATGAAGAGTTTTAAACATTGGTCATCTCACAGCCTAGGAACTGAGCTCTGCAGTATCTAAGCCTTTCCTACCTTTCAAGGGTCTTTGTCTCTTTTCTCTTAAAACTTGTATTTTCTGCTTTTTTTCTTGTCCCCTTCCATTCTGTAGAAAACTTTTTCAAAGACTTGTGTGTTGGGAAACTCTGAAAAGTTGAGGAAAGAGCAGCATCTTTAGTTAGACAATAACTCAAGGATGTTCAGCTGCAATGTCTAAAGGTCTTTCTCTTCCTCTGCAGTAGGCAGCTGCAGAAATTGATCTTGATCTGATAGAAGGTGCCCAGTAAAGAAAACTAGATATGTTTTCTTTGACCAAAGGATATCCTTTGGTTTGCACATGCCAAGATAGCAACCATCTTTTGTTTTTCATCAGGTTGTTCTAATAAGTTCATGAAGTGATAAACTGAATCTTTGGTCATGATCTGTGGCTAAGCTATCCAAAACACTTCATTCAGATTTTTGCGAAAGCGTCCTTTTCAAAGGACAGCTCCTCTACTTGTTATTTTTGGGTCAGAAGTCCATACTGCAAACATTCTTTAATTGAGCTTCCAATATATACCTCTTAGGCTTTCAAACACTGAATCAGCTGACCTCAGAACTGGGCACCTGTGAAAATTTCCCCTTGTAAGTCTGTGAGCAGTGTGAATACCCAAAGATTAGAACGCATCTTTCTGAAAACAAAATATGATCCATTTGCACAGAGAAGGGGTATTCACTGATGAAAAAAAAAATGCATACAAATACTCTTCTGCCTATGCTTGGCATTTCCTTCACATCTAGCTGAAGACACAGCCCTGTCTCCATTTTGGTCTGCTGCTAGACCCATTTTCCTGCTATGTTTCTCTTTATGTATTTGGCATCTGTCTGACTGATTTAGGTGACAGTCACTGACAACTCCCTTACAGCCCATCCTGTAGGATAGATCTGTTATCTCTGTGAGCCTTTTGTTTTGGACTTTATTTTTCACTACTATAAAGTGAAGTCATAAAGTCAGCTTTCCACAGCTACTGTAGTGTCTTTTGTGTTCAGATGATTGTCGATTTGCTCTTCAGTCAGTTCTTAAAATGCTTTACAAGTTTCCAGATTTTCTACATTATGTGTGAAATGCCATAGGACAAACAAGTGATGGTATAATAAAATATTATTTAACATCAACAAGTATGCCAATTGCCATTACAATTAACAACTGAGAGTAACCTTCCTGAGCTAAAATATTACACAATTTATTCCATTTTGTTTGAAAGTTTTTCTCAAGGAATACGCATCCAATATTAATTAGAATAATGAGTTTGTCTCAACTTTAATTAAACAGTGACGATTCAGTATAATCAGAAGATAATTACATATACAGATAAATATAACACAATCAAAAATAGTTAAGCTGGTATGGTAGGAGCAAATGTTACTTTGAGGGTCTCTAAGCATGGAACATTGGCTTACCAACTAGATAACATACAGATCTAAATAATGTGTAGCCCTCTTAATGGAAAGTATTATTTCAGGAGATTTTATTGCTATCTGACTTGAAAAAATAATTTTAAATATTCAGCCATCAGCAGAGGATACATATATTTCATGTTTAAAAGTAAACTAACCATTATATTGAAGTAGTTCAAAAAGATCTTATTCTATCAGTCTTAGTTTTTTTACTTACTTTACAATAGTTGCAATTGCAATTGACCAGTAATGATTGGCACCCACAGCAAGGTCAAAAGCAAGGATAAGGTCAAGATTAAAACGGTTTCTGTTGAATTCAAATGTAGGCAAAGCAGTTGACTGTGTGCTGTTAAAATCAATGTGACTAAACCCTGGATTGAGTCATTCAGTGTTGATAGAAAAGGGTGTTTGCAAGCATGACTTCAGTGATCTTTGCCTGAATACACAGTGTTGTGTGAGTTCATGTAAGTAGCTGTGACTACCTTTAAAGGCTCACTCACAACACAGCTTCATCAGCCCAGCAAGACCACACCTGTGATTCTGCAGCTTTTAGTTTAGATTTAGTTTCCATCTGGATGAATTTAAAGTATGTGTATGGAAACATTTGCAATCCCAAATTCTTCTGAATGAGAAAATAAGGGTATACCCCCAATGAAAACATACAGGATACGTTTGTTTAAAAGTTCTTCCTCTGAGCCTTTTTTCTTTTATTTTCCATTTTAACTACCATTAATAAAAGGAAATTAATATCGGAAAAGGAAAAGCATTAATGTTGTTTAATGATTCGCCTTTAACCCAAGAAAGTAAGAAAATTCAAAGATAAGGCTTCCAATTAATCTTTAACTTGTAACATAAAAGCACTGATTTCAAGCCTTAACAATGTTGTAGTTATGAAGGCACAAGGGGAATGTACTGTGGACATAGTCAAAGTTTTAATCCTAAATATGTCTGACTCTTGTGAATTTATTAGAACTTTAAAATTTAACATCATTTCTGTGTGTGATATAAACACATGTGTTCTTGACCCACTTCAAAAAACAGCCACAAGTGAAATACCATTTGCATTAATCATTCAAGAGCTTTGCAATAAGATTGCATCTCAAGAGATGACTTTTCCACTGAAGTTTACACTGTTCAGCTTGGCTTCATTACTTTTTTACATATATGGAATTGCAGCTGTTTGTTATTTCATTCCAAAGATATACCTTGTCAGTTAATATCCTGAAGAGAAAAATTAATTTCTATGTAATTATAGTTCTACCCTGACAACTGTAAAAATTCCATTGTAAACTAACACCTTGCAAATGAAATTCTATTTTCACCCTTTAATTGCTATGCAATAAGACTATGAAGGAGATGTTTGTACCATGTTGAAATAATAAATAGATGCAACAACAATTTTTCACACTTCTCCCAAGACTTCTGTTGGGATAAAGATCTACTTCAGTGGCACTCCTTGCAAAACTAAAAACTACAATTATTAAGTACTTGTAGAAATAACTTTTTCTATCGATGATATAATGTTACAATATGTTGGAAATATTATGTGACTGTTATTGGCACTAATAAGGCAGTAACATTTAAGAAATCATAGTAAATTAATCCTTGAAGCCATATATCTGGATATTGGACTTAGCAAAATTTAGCTGTGGCTTTTTCATAAATCTAGCTCTGAAATCCATTACTCGTGAGGAGTAGATTTAAATCAATACTGAACATTTTAAAATCCTTACTTGATGTTTACCTGTTTGTGCAATAAAGAGTATAAGGAAACTGAAAAATATTGATAGTTGAATGTTTATGATCAGCTTCAGGAAGCTGCATGATCCGTAATACATCAACACGTGTGTCAGATAAGGAAGATATCCTTGGTTCTTGAACTGACTACTAATTTTGCTTTTTCACTTAATAGAAAATTAGATACAAATCTAAGCTTGTAAGAGCAGGTGGTGCAGAAAAATTTAAATTAAATTTGAAAGATGCAAATTGTCAGCCATAAGTCTTCACTGTTATGCTTGAATTAGTGAAGCTCAGTGCCTTCAGAAGAGTCTCTGGAATGCCAGTTATTGCAATATTAGTTGATCATGTTCCATAAGAAGAAGTCCGTTTTCAAAATCGACAGGATTGGTAACATTATCCAGCACTGATGTTTTCAAATACTTCCTGGCCTAAGATATTTTCTACGGACTCTTATTAGTCTGCTAAATTATGCCTTTTTGATCCACATTTTTCTTTGGAAATAAAGTGGGACTAGTCCATTTTATTTTTCTGGAAAATAGTAACTATGAATATTGTTTTGCTAGTGTTAAAATACTCTTGACACCTTTTCTTTGAAATGTTCTAACACCTGCCCATTTTGGAAGAGGGTCTTGGAATTTGGCAGGAGGAATGGAGCTTTGTGGCAAAGATATAAATCTGAAAACAAATTCTGTCAAGTCTGGAAAAGTCATAAGCATGTAAGAATCACTCTTCATGCTGCTGAGTACTTGATAGTGTTTACTTAATAAGTTTCTGATTATTTTCCCCTCAATAAATATGCTCTTATCACAGCTCCAAGTGTGATCAGACTGTGCATACACCAAAATATGCAGGAAATGAACATCCAGCTTAGACGTAGGAGAGAACAGAAGGATTTTTCCTACTCTCAGCTGCTCTGGATTAAGCCCCAGTGCTTGAATTAAAAGATTAAAATCTGCTTCTCCTGTACCTGAGTTACAATCCACATCACTGACAAAAAAGAGAATAATAAAATATTAACCCCTTTTATTCAAATATGTAGGGAATTTGACCTAGAGGAGTTATTGGACTCCTACAAAGTCTTCCAGGACTATTAGTGGAAGTAGAGACAGGAACAATTGACTGAGAATTCATGGTAGGTTGACCCTGGTCAACAGTGAAACCCCCACCCAGTCACTCACTCATTGTCTCACCTCAGCAGGATGGAGGAAAGAAACGGGAGGAAAAAATGAGAAAAAACTCATGGGTCATGGTAAAGACAATTTAATAAGTGAAAAAAAGAATGAAAAACAAAAAAGTCGTGCAAAGGCAGTCCCTTATCACCTCCCACCAGCAAAACTATGCCCAGCCAGCTTCCAAGCAAGGGCTACCTTAGAAAAACTACTCCCTTATTCACTAGTTTTATTACTGAGCATGACATCATATGACATGGAATATTCCTTTGGTCAGTTTGGGTCAGCTGTTCTGGTTTTGTCCTTTTCCAACTTCTTGCTCATCTCCATCCACTCCCTGGGGGAGAAGAGCGAGAGAAGTCCTTGGCATTGTGGTAGATGCGCCATCTCTGGAAACAGTCAAGGCCAGGCTGGACAGGCCTCTGAGCAACCTGATCTGGTTGAAGATGTCCTTGCTCGTTGCAGGGTGGTTGGACTAGATGACCCTTGAAGGTTCCTTCCAATCAAAACTATTCTATGATTCTATGATTTTGCAAGCCCTGCTCAGCAATTGCTAAAACACTGTTGTATTATCAACACAATTTTGGTCACAAATCTAAACCACAGCTCCATATGGGATACTACGAAGAAAATTGACTCCATAGATGATCACTCAAACCCAAAGCATGAGAGATGTTGAGATAGTTTGTCTTTTCTAAGTAGAAAGACTCAGAGAGTACCACCGTGGTACAAGATCTTTTGGACCTGAAAAGAATAACAGCTGACCTGCTGAATGATGGCAGCATGAACTTAGGACAGTTGACCTGATCAAGATATTGCCATGAAAACTATGAAATGCTGCCAAACATGCAAGCCACACATACAGCTGCTTTGTACTGAAGGCACAATAGTGGTGAGTTTTTTTCCAAATTCAAAGAAAATGTGGCTCCCTGAATTAGCATCTTTCTTCTTTTCTAGTCAGCATCATGTTTTCTTATGTTACTAATATTACCATCAGTGAAACTGCAATGGTATTAACAGAAAAACACTAGTTTTATCCTGCAGTTACATTACTACTACACCAAAAAGATGGTACATTTTGAACATCATTTCTATCTCTCATTTTGATTTGCATCTCTTAAAAAATGGTAGATGGTTGTTCAAGTAACAAGAATCAGTTGTACTAAACCCCAAATTCACTTTACCTGATATTATCAGCTAAGCCTTTGAAAGAACATTAGAAGCACCTGTATTTTAAATTGCAGCTGATAAAACAACAAAGCTCTTGCTGAAGATAATGACCCAAAAAGGGATAACATCACAGCAGAATCAGGCATTGCCATTCAATTATCTGTTCTGCCATTTATAACGAAATGTACTATTGCTTCTTGATTTAAGATTATGAAGAACACTGCTTAGCTAATATTCGCTTCTTTTGGAAAGCTTTTCATGCACAGAATCAGATAAACAAGATGCTACCTTCTGAGACTGCTGAAAAACTATTGAACACAACAAATTCCTTTTGTCTTTTTAAAAAGTCAAACAGTAAGCTTTCTCACACTATAAGCATGTCAGTGTGTGATTCAAGATCCAAAACTCAAGTCATAAATATAAGTCTCATTGAGTTTTAACATGACTGAAAGAAGAAAGAAATTGCCTACAGTTGTCAATGCTGAAACAGCAGAAAATAGGATGAATGTACAATTTATTGAAAGGAATTTGTCCATAACAAAGAAAAAAAGGTAGACAGCTACTTTGAAGAAAACAGTTATCTATAACTTGTTCAAGGGACATGCTGGTTTTGAAAGTCTATACCTTTAGACAGTAAATGTAATCCTTTTCCATACTTAGAGAGCAATTATAGACTCTATTTATAAAATATGAAGTTATTAATATTAAAAGAAAAAAAACAAAGGAAAAAACTAAAATAAATTCCCTATGAAATTGTTCGGTGTGTGTGTATCATCCATGTAGGTGGGTGTACCTGAATATAAGATGTCTCTTTACACTTATACGTGAAGCATAACAGTAAAGGTCACTAGAGGATATAAAAAAAGAAGCCCAGACTTCAACGTTAATGATATTTTTCTTATGCTAAGAAGAAAATAATGGTACAAATTACATCCTTTTTCTTTCCTGTTCTTCAGAGAACTGATAATCAGAAATGTTGGAGCAATTTTCTTTTGCACACTACAGATTAGTGCTGAGTGAAATACTCACCGCTGAGGGGAAAATGATTCAAATTTCATGGAGCTTTTACCAACACTTGACTTAGTCAATGGTACTTTTGTCTATTAAAATGCACTTAAATAGCATATGTTATTTCTTCAAAAAGCTAAGTGTTTTCTTCTAATATTTGAGATATTTTAAGCATGGATACAGATGAGTTTTAGAAAATGCTACATTTCCCTCTCCTAGATAAGAAGTGGTTTTGATTTTCAAATGAAAGACAGCTGCATTTACTACTCTTTGTTTTAAGAAAAACAGAGATGTCACATATTAACATCAGAAAAGTGTCTGGTATAACACTTGCAGAATACTGAAACATTTCCTGGCTTTTTAAAGAAAATTAAGAAATTAACTGTTATGCTATCATTAAAGGCTTTATCCTATGGCTACGAAAGTTGAAAGGATCATTGTTCTGAAATTTCAGGCTCAAATTACTTTCAAAAGGAAATAAAGGAAGAACAAAGAGAAATAAAAAAGAGGCTGGAGGCCAGGATGTCTGTTTTAAACTGATAGATCTAAATTCTAGGTGGCTATCTCTATGGAAGGGGTGAGGAAAAGTCCAGTTCTCAGAAGAAACTGGGCTTAAATTCCCTAATTTGTCAATGAAGGAGGGGTGAAATTTTTGAAAATCCCCATCACACCTATTTTAAGTTCAAAAAAATCTCAATGGTGTGATCCTCTGTATCTAAGTTAGGTGGCTAGCTTTTTCCATTAGGTAATTCTTTCTGCTCAGGACCTAAACGATCTCAACTTCTGAGACGGATACCTAGGAGTGGCTCTTTTAGAGGATATGTAGAAGTGGTTTTTTACCTTTTGCTTAATACTTTATTTTAGAGCACTTTCCTTGGAATTTGGAGAGGCAAGTTCTGTGCCTGCTTCAGCTGCAATTAAACTAATATCTTCCGAAAATACTGAAAGGGTTGAAATGGAAAGAAGCCTACCACTTAAAGCTTTTTTGGTTGTTTTTTTGGGGTTTTGTCTGTGGTTGGTTTTTTGGGTTTTGTTTGTTTGTTTGTTTGTTTTGTGTAGGTAGAAATGCAAAATCCCTGAGGACAAAGCAGAATGAGAGGGAACTAGACTCTTGTCAGAGAGGGATTAAAACTGAAAAAAACTTAAGCCTCTATGTTATTCATTGTAATACACCACTAAAAAAAAAAGGAACTAGTTGCCAAGAGTAGACCCTCCTATATGAGAGTATTTAACGATTTGGAGTCAAATAACCTCTGTTTCGTTCAGTATCATGTTTCTTTACAGTTCAGTAGAAATGCAAAGATAGCTTTCCAGAATTTAGAAGACAAGAACTTTTTCTGTCTCAAGAGGATTCAAATCTAAAAAGGAAACTTTCTGATTTGTCTGACAAGTGCTACAAGCAGCAAGTAACTGTGGTAGCTGAACAGCACTACAAGCTAAATGATCAGAATTATGGCTGTTTTTTTCAGAATGGCCTTGTAGATCTAGGTGCCTGTTTAGCTCTGCCTTACTCAGGTAGAGACATCAGTATGAAATAGATAATTATGTCCCCAAAATAAATACTCTAAAAACGTGTGGAAGCATTCAAGGTGTCAACTAATCCTTTAGCTGCCTATAAGGTTAAGTAAGGCTGTTAAAAGGTACACACATATGGAACAGCTGTTTAGAAATTAGGTAGGACTTGATAAGATTTCAGCAGAACCAACACCATTCAGAAACTCATTGATTTGTTTCAAAGGTATTTTTAGAACCAAGCAAGTAACTTGAAGCAGGAGATTAGGTTATCTTTCAGATCAAGTGTATCTAAGTCATACCATATAGTGAAAAGTTAGGCACACAAGGACAGAAGGAAAGAAGGAATAATGCAGCCCTAAGAAAAAGGAAGATGAATTTATGCATATTTTAATAGATTCGGGGTAGCTTTGGGGTAGCTACTTGTCTATGATGTTGGTATGACTGATTTCTTCTAATTCTTTCATTGTTCATTTGATTAAAAAATAGCACTAATACATAAGGCAATGGAAAATGGGACATAGTCCTCAATTGCTTGTATTTCACTGAGCTAGCTAACAAAATGAATGACAAAAATTTAAAGGTATAAAACATATATTATTAAATCTACCAAATAGCAGTTTTATTCAATATGTACTTTTCTGAGTAATAGTCTTTAAAATTTCCACAATTTTACACCATTTGTGAGTGTCTGAGGGGTGACTGTACTGATAAATGGATACATTCTCCAAAGTCACCAAGCACATGCATATCCTGATATTCCTTAAGCATAAACTTTGTTAAATTCAATGCAGAGTTGAAAATGTGTTTTGATGGACCTCATCCAACTCTGATTATCAATAGTATTCTCCCTTTGCAAAAATTACTCACCTGTTTGAAAATTCCCAAATGCTAGAATGTCAGAAAATGAAAAATAATGGAATCTATCCCATTCCTAGCTGAGGAATAAATCTTAATTAACTGTTAGCAGGTACCTGACAAATGTCTCCCCATGCTTCCCCCTCAACCCCTACCCTCCTAGGTATGTAAAGATGTCCAAATATAACTGCTTTTTAGGAGATCATTTTTGATTGAGTCAATAAAATATAGAATTTTGTAATAAATCTAAGATTAGAGTAGTTTAGAGTCCAACCTGTGTGTACACAGCACCATTCCAAAGGAGAAATGGGATAAGGCTGAGTCCATCATGATCAGCTTCTTCCCCACTTCTGCTTTACGGTATATTTTGCTCTGTGCTATCAAAGATATCTTTCTTTGTCTGTCTGCACTTAGGCAAGTGAGCGAGACAAGTAGTCTGCTTAGAGGAAAATCATTTCCTGTGTCCCTTTGTTGCCTGCATTGGCACACAATAAAGCAATCTGGCATTAATTTAAGGATTTGACTTTTCTGTGAGCGGTGACATTCGTATTTACACATTATATCTCTTCGTCAACATCTGTTAATGTGAAAAGGTATAAATATGTATTTCATACTTCAGAAAAGGGATTTATGGAAATAGCTGAGAATATTTGTAATAAATTTAGGTTATATGCTGCTTACCTTTATGAATAAGAAAAAGAAAGTAAAGGAGATAACCTTTCTCCCCTTTCTTTCTCTGGTCTCTGCGGTATCTGAAAGTAGAGGAACAAAAGGGCAAAAGTTATGGAGAAAAGTAATTTTGTTCATTAGACCAACTGATAAAGTTGACTAAGATTTTTTTTTTTTTTCCTACACAAAATCCTTCAGAGATAAATAAGCACCAAAACACCTTTTCCTGCATTGCTGGTTAGGGCATAAAAGATGTGAAGGGTTTCTTCCCTGCACCTGATTTCTGCTGCTGCACTCAACTCAGTAATGTGTGAAAGTTTCAAACTCACTTATCCCCATCAAAGTTATACTGTGGTATTGCAAATATTAATTGCTAGATGGAGCCTTACAGGTAGAATTGTCCTCTCTGCTGTGTTTTCACTAAACATTACATTGAGAATGGCGATGAAAGGACAGCCACACCTCATGTTCTCTTTTTCTCTGTTGTCTGCTTGCCCCAGTGGCTGAATATCTTGTCAAATTTAATCCAAGTCAAACAAGACAGAAACAGAGTTTAAAACTGTGTTTCCTAACCTAGCGTGCTTACTTCAGTAATGAAAGATAGCATGTTTGTTCCAGAAATATATTGATTCTTGGTAGCAGGTATAGAAACAGTCCACTTTACCAGGATGCACCTGCGTGCAAGTATTCTTCAGAATATTTTCAAATGGTTATTTAAACATATTTTAAAAGCCAGTATGCATGTGCAAATTATAGTTTTTAAAGTCCTGCACAACACTGCGACATTACAGTCCAGTCTTACGTAATACGTGGAAATCACTCCTCCAACTTAAGAATCACTGTGTTTCAAGGTTCTAATAACTGTCAAGACAATTGTTCCAATCAAATTTCTGTTACATATGTGAAATTCATCTTTGAATTCCTAAGAATCAGTTTCACACTAAAATAGGCACAAAACCTATTTTAGCATTTTTTCTTGTGCTCTGTGTTGGATTTTATCCCACTTACTGTGTTACATCTACATTCAGGGACATATTAGTTCTATATGATAAAAAGAAACAGAAACAAAAGTAAGATAATATCAGAGGAGTTTCTTCTAGTGCCGAGAACAAGCAAAATACATAGGATACAATGAAATTGCTTTAACACAGGAATCTTGACAGTCTAGAGTCATTTGGACACTGCAATTATTAGCAGAGTTCAGAGAAAGATACCATGTCTTAGAGATTACGGAAGATATCTTCAGCTTTTATCCTCTGATATAAAAGCAGGAAAGTTCAAACAGGTCCAAATTTCTATAAATAAACAATACTGTATTACAGTGTTCTGTGAATGTGTCAAGTCTTGAGGAGCCAGATTGTGATCCTGGCTTTGTGCCCACACTAGGAATTATGAGGCTGTTCCGCATTCATGCTGCCTACATTTGCTGCCTATATAACTGCTATCAAGATTAGAGGCAGGGAGCTTCCATGGGACCATTGATTCACCCTCTTTAAAGGTAGATAGAGAATGGTCAACTAGAAAGTTGACCATAAATGTTACAGAGCTCTTCCTTACATTGGCTGAGTAGTCATATAAAGTAATCTTCTCTAAATAAAAGACTGAAACATGCTGGCATATTTCCGTACCTGAAAAACAGAGTGGGAAAGAGGTGTGAGAACACAGAACTCTTGAGTCATGATGTAACTTTTTTAGGCTTGTGCATTATCGTTGTTTTTCCTCTATGAGTTAATCCTAATTTAATCTTTGCATAATGGGGAAAGAACCCATTCCTGGCCCCTGCTATCTGCCATTTCATCTGTCCTGATAAATAAAACAGGTAGGTTGCTCAAGCACCAGACCTCTGTTCATCTATACCTGCTTAACTGGTAATTCTTCCCCCAGCTATGCTTTAGACTGCTCCAAATATCTTTCTTCAAGACGAAGTCTGAGCAGGTTTTTGGAAACATTTTGCTTCATGAACTGATCCCAGAAGTCTACGTAGCTGAAACTGTGTCAGTTTCCTGCCAGTTTTCCCTCACTATGCTCTACACAGTCCTCCGATACCATCCTCACAGACTAATCACCCCGTTGCACATCACAGATCCTCATGTCACACCTCAGAACTTCCAATACATGATCTTCTAAGTTCCTAATATAAAATGCTATTCTAGGAAGCTGCAATATTGTTTTCACATTAGTTCGGGCACTTTAATCTGGGAGGGGAAGGGGGAAAACCACCCGTCTCAAATCCACAGACCTGTAAAATCAAAGTGATCTCTCAGGGCCTTAAGGGTTTATCTGAAACACAGAGGCAAGTACTATATACAGTGTGGATCTGGTAAACCTATACAAGGCTGGCTATCTCTAACCAGAGTGAAAATGAGCTTGTCTTTTGCACTTGAACTCAGAAACTAAGACTCTCAGTTCTCAGAGCTCTCACTCCTTGACTATTTTTTACTTAGTAGTGTGAATATAGTCTCAAGTTACTGTCCATTCACTGGCCACTACTATATATCTTTCCCCTGCTATCTGTCTTTTAATTTCTTATGAAAAATATCAATAGTACAGCACTGCCCTGAGAAAGCAAATACGTGAGTGTGGGGATCCATATATACAAATCATAATTTTAAAAAGCTGACATTTACATCATTTGAGGGTCTTTTCTGTGGACACTGTTTATCATTTTTTTTTCAAATGCACTAAGAGATTACTGTAACAACTTGTAGTGCTATTGTGAAGGGAGACCTCTCTTTTATAAGCTGAACACTCCAATCATCTTCCCACTCACTACATCCTACATGTTGTCAATCTTAGTTTCAAAAACTGTCAATCAGAAATGCAGTGGGTGATATGTGTAGCATTTTTTTTAACTACACTAAGGTGGACATTTATTTGATTTTCCTTTATTCTCTTGATTGCAAAGTACAGTATGTGTCTCACATGCATACAAGCAAACACAAAAGTACATGAAAAACAATATTTTGAAAACTGAAGACAGAACTTTGGTACAGTAACCCTTAGAGCTAATTAAAGTCTTATTGTTAGTCAGACGTCATCGTGATTATTCAATACATTGGTTTCAGATACTAAAATTTCCTCTTTAGACTGAAGATTATTGATTTAGTAAGAGAAATTATGAAATACTAACAAAAGAGAGAAAATAAAAATAATAACAATTTGCTGAAGCACATTGTGACTCCTACAGTTATATCAATATCTGTGATCAAGCTGCCAGGAGAAGGAGAAGGAGAAGAGGAAGGGGAAGGGGAAGGAGAAGGAGAAGGAGAAGGAGAAGAGAGTGACACATGAGTAGAAATAAAGACTGTATTTGATTGGTGGTTAATCTGACCCTGTATGGGAGTTTTTATGTTTTAATACTAACACAATAATTGCTACTATTGTTATGGATGTACAGCTGTCTTGCATAACGCTGTGAATTACAAACAAAAAACTGCTGTTCTTTAATTCACCTATGGAATTTCTGTGAAAGATTTTGTTTTACTCTTTAAGGAAGCACTTTGTTAACAAATCCTTCAAATAATCTCAAGAGGCTTACCCGCTGCTGTTGGTATCAGAAAATGGCAATTTCACTTATCCTTATAAAACCTCTGAGGACATGTAATTTAAATAACTTGCCAGACTTGCTGAGCTGGTTTGCCTTAAAGGCATGAAGGCTGACCAGTTGGTGATCTGTTACGGTGTTACAGAATTGGTACCGAAATCATTTTAGCAGTAGGTATATAGAGAACAAAAAAATCTTCAGCGGAGAAGAGAATAAATGAAAACAAATTTGCACTTTCTATTCTGACACAAAAAAAATATTTTCTTCCTGTCTTCCTTAGTAGCTGAACTTTTTTCAGTGATGATTAATAGAACTGCTTGCTGAGGTACTTCAGTAAGAGGGTATATTTCCAGTTCAGACCTGAATGGTTTCATGGATTTTATGAAATGATCAAGAAAGTTAAGCATTGATGGTGGTTATTACATCTTTAAAAAAAACTCTACTTACACACTTTGAAATAGCTAAAGCCTTCGTGTCTGACAAATGTTGCTTGTGATGAAAATATTTACATACTCCTAACTATAGAGACTGTCATTTGTTGCTAAAATTACCAGTATTGCACAATACTGAAGGCAACATGACTGATTGTCAGCCACTAAAAGAAACAGGTTCTGTGTTCCAAAAATTCTTATAAACTCTAGCTTCTCATCTTTTTAAAAAGATGACTCAAAAAGTACTGACTTTTTTTAACGGGGCAATGTTATCACTTCTCTTCCAATCCTTGACACACAGGATACCAAGAGAATAAACTCATTTTCTGTTTCTCTGACTGCTGTTTTCTGCAAGGACTCTTGGAACGATAATCTATTTTGTGGCTAATCCTTTAGTTTTATTCCCAGTTGATTGGCATAGCTGACAAGAGAGAGGTAGCTAAATAGCATTCCAAACTCCTCATCCTACTAACAGGCAAAGGAAGTACATAGGGAATGCAGATATGATGCAGATGAGATTTCACATCCTGGTATTTTTGACACTATATTTTGGACATTCTCAGCATTTTCATCCATAACTGGCTTTTCAGGGTTTCATTGCTTTATTACTACTGAGAAGCAGACATCTGTTCCCTGTCTAGGAAAAGGTAGATGCAAAAATCTCAATATTATAGCTCTGTGTCACCATTCTCTGCATGTCACACACAGAAATGAGGGTCATTTCTAACAATGACGTTTTGGAATAGAAGTAAACTTATAGCTCATGTGACCACTCATAAAGTAAGAAGTACTTAAAACGTACTAAAAGAGCATGGAGAAGGTGGACTAGAGTTAATTTCAGAGCAGTAGTTCAGGGGTTGGTACTTTTTTAATACATGTTCTGAAGCGCTTCTCACCTCAGCTTGCCTTGCCTTTCTTAGTTTTGCACAGTACTTATAGGTTTTTGGAAAAGAGACTGTATAATGGCTAAATTTTTAGTTCAGTGGGATGCCTATGCATTGGAGTAAGGGAGAACTAAGATAAAAGAATACAATAATATGCAAAATTAAGTTGAAGTTGTACAGTCTCTAGCTCCTTCTGTTTCCAGTGAAAATGCAAGATCAATGGGATCATCTTCATCTGCCTAGAGCTGGTGAACCAAAGCAAGAGTGGGAAATAAGAATTTAATCTGTGGTTGGTACTTGTCAATAGCAATCATCACAATTTTAGTGCCAAGGTGACACAAAGTTGTTTAAGACTTCCTAGAACCACACACCTCCCCTTGGAATGCTCAAATAGGAGCAATTCTTGTTTCCATTTACTAAGTTGTGTCCTGGAGATTAACCTCACCCTAAATTAATAGCTAAAAATGGCAATTTGTCTAGTAAATGTTTGTAGAATAACCAGAAATATATTCACAAGTACTACAGAGTGGTGTTGATCCACAAAAGTGAATCTTAAGCTGCATGTTAACTTTTCACTCCATAAAAAGGAGAAGTAAAAAGAGAAAACATAAGTAGTAGCACTCCTGGAGAAGGAGGAAGGATAATTCTCGACTATCTTCTGCCTCCAATTGCTATATGGTATAGCTCTCTGTAATTCAACTGAATTACTTCCTGTTTGTGTTTCCCTTAAGAACACAGTTATACAGACACTGTGTACATGAACTGTGAGACAGCAAGAAGTTTTTTGCATTGTAAAGATCCACTGAAAAAAAATATACTGGGAAATTGATTAAATCATGCAGGTGACAAGAGGAATTTAGCAATTCTTTAAATTTTTGTATTTTTTTATACAATGATCCATGAATATAAGCAATATTAAATCCTTACCAAATTATTCAGCAGGGATTAAATTATGAAAATATGATCTTATTAATACAGACTGTATGCTTTTCAGCATTAATTTTTCACTTTGACAAAAGTACCAAGAAGGTTCTCCCAAGTACTAAAATAGGCTGTGGCAAAGAAATTGTCAAAATGATGAAACACATACATGCCAGATGGCTGTGTTTTCATGTTCCAATTGAAGGGTGTCGTGGTTCCATTCTTGACTGCAGTAGAATGTATCAGAAAATCATATTCTACTGTGAGTATCAATTTTAGGAGTCCCAGTGCATAAAAGGAAATGCCTAGCTACGACGTAGTTGCTTAAAATGTTTAACTTCTCTGTACAATAAAAAATTAAGCACAGGCTGCACAAAAAGCTATCTAACAAAGAAACACTAAGTACAGTTTTGCATTTGAGCTCCCTTTCCTTTTTCTAGATGTTAAGTGTCTTGTTCAATCAGAGCAGACTTACCTTTTGAGAGTACCTCATGAGCAAAACAAATTTGCCTTTAAAAACTGTGGCTTATTGTCCAGTTTTGCACAGCCATTTACACAGAAATCCAGAAAAAGCCTCAGCCCACCCAGAGATATTCAAACCTACCTCTCAGATCTATCCTTCCTATTGAAGTTGTGTTGCACTTCAGCCATGCATGCAGGAGTTCCCTGGCCTGAAAAAGCATGCGATTTCTGCAATGTAGTAGACCAAACCCTTTGGGTATGGTCTGAGTTTTGAGTTTGTTCATTTCATACCAGAGATACACTTAACTAAAAATCAAATATGAAGAGCAATTTGGAAATTTAAGCATCGGGCTCCTTCCTGCCTGTTCTTGCCAAAACTCTCCCTCTCCCTCTTATACAGTGTAGCAGAGATCGAGGATCACTTCAAATTTAGTAGTCCAAAAAATGAGTATCTCCATTAAGAACTAAGGCTGATAAAGACATTCTGAAGTGTTTTTTGAATGTAGGAGTTTAATTTCTGCTTAAAGTCCACTTTGATTGTCCAATATGAATCTCATTACCAATACTTTATTCAAGTAACTGAAAATTTATATTCTATTACTAGGCAATGTTCTTCCAAAAATATTTTAAAAAGCAAAGTTTGAAATGTCAGGCCTTTTCAAAACAAGGGAATACTTCAAACTTGTTAGAGATATATGCTTTCTTATGGCTAAAGAAAACAAAAATGAACGAAGTTTTACCATGCCATGTTGTCAAAAGGTCTTTTTTTTTTAATTTCCACAAAGTGAACAAGGAAAATATTTCTGTTTAAAAGACAATTAAGGATTAGACAACACAAGAAAAATACTGATGTAATCTACCACTCCTACTGAAGATATTTTTACTAAAATAAAATTTCTTGCAGGAATTTGGATAAGGGGAAGGTGAAGATGGACAATTTTCTAGTAACTGGATAAAACTAGACTAAAGTAGCATGTTTTGGGAAAAAAACTGAAAAAATAACAAGCATGTTAAAAATAGAGTAGACATGACAGAAATTATCAGGACTAACTTTGAAATGTATTATATCATAGGGCACAGAAAGCATGATCTTTGAAAATAAGACCTTCTTCTGGAAATAATAATGTATAATAGAAATTGTAATTTAATTTTTCCATGTTGTATCAGAGATATATTGAAAATGAAGAAGTCAAGTATTTTGAACATAGAAAGCCGAGTAATTGTGTGCAAAGTTAAAGATACTGACATCAAAATGTCTTCAAAAATGAGGTATACATGAAAGAAAAGGAACTAGCTATGGTGTGCAGAAATCTTTGCAGAGTTAACTCCACATATGAAAATGGTGTTTCGTAGTATGTCTCCTCAGGACATCAGTGCCATACAGAAATATTTGACAAGATAAACATGAGGTAGGTCACCTATGCTGCGTCAGACAACTTAGCACTCCATTTCACTTCACTCTGCAGTTCATTGTTCACATTGCTTCTATGTCAGTTTGGGCTCTGGGCTCTCTTTTGAACTGCCACAACTAGTTTTCTCCCAGGGAAACTTCAGGTGGGGATAATTTACTCTGAAGTAAACCTATAGGTAGTATGCGTCTGACCCACAACAATCAAACACAGACATATATGTCCATGTACACACCAAGTCTTCCACAGCAAAGCCAGGCTTCTACTCGCCCACAGTTTCTCATGTCATACTTCCAGCCATGCAACACACACTTCTAGTATAATTTTATAAAAACACTACTTGTGAGCTACACAGGCCCTTAGCCTTCCCTAGAAACCCTGAGCCCTATGGGGAGGAATGTAGATTGCCTGAATGCCAGAAAAAGTACAGCTGAATTAGTGAGGTGTTTAGCGCACATTAATAACCCTACTAGTAGCTGTTCTATTACACTGAATAAACACATATTTTGAATATGCACTCCTGTGCCTGAATTAATACAGCAGGGTTCATATAAGAAGACAGGGCTTGCTGGGTTCTACCCTGCTGTATGCTGTGTACAAGCACTGATAGTTTCTCAAAACAAATAGATAAAATAAAAAGTGTAGGAGTTCAATATTCAACAGGAACATGCTCCCAGGGTTGCAGATGCATTTGATAGTGGATTGCTGAAAAATGGTTCAGTTCAGAACACAAAAGCTTCACACTGTCAGTGTCATACATTTAATATTGTATAATATGTTATTAAAATGTATCTCAGTTATTTACAAAGGAAACTAGTATCTCCCAAATACTAGCACTACCATGAGAAAACCCTGATGAATGCATGATGAGCTTTTCCGTTCTCTAACGTCTTTACCTATTCACAGCATAGGGAGCCAAAGGACACAGGTTGAACAATTTGAACACACACTTCATTCATGGAATATATTTCTTAAAAATTCAGGGAGTATGTTAAATAACCGAGGTCCTTTGGAAATAAATGTATGTGATAATATACTAAAGACAGTATGATAGGACTAAATGAAGACTCTGAAACCATTTCTATGTAGGTGAGCACATATCTTTTGAATTATTTCTTTTATTACTGTTTTGTGGCTAACACATCATGATCTTGTCACCAATCTTCTCAATCCAGCAGATATACCTGAACTAAAAACTCATTTTGTATAGTCGAGGTTGTATTTTTCATAAGAATAAGATAGTATCAGGGGGAGCACCGCTATTTGTGTCTATAGCCAAATAATTAATGTTATTTTCATTTTTTCCAAAATTATTTATATGAGAATAACACAACCTGAAATCAGTTACATAACTAAAAAGCTGTCAAAATTTATCTGAAAGGATTTGAATATTAACTATATTATTTATCTCTTTTTCCAAAGTTATAGGAAAAGTTTATAGCACTTAGAGAGCAAAAGCAAATCAGGGAAAGAGTACAAATCAATAAATATTTCTGTTTGTGGGATCAAAACATATTCTACAATGGTAGGATTCTCTGTTTCCTTAGAGGGAAAGAAAAAAAAAAAAGGGGGTGAGAAAACAGAAAGTAAAACCTCTCATAAAATGAAGCTTCAGTCTTAATGGCTTTGACACTGTGCTGGCTTTCCCCCAGGATTTTTGCAGAACAGTGTGTGGAGGCAAAATGTTCTGCTCACTTCTAGGACACACACTTTCCTTTGCCAAGTACGCCAGGGCTCAGTAACATACTCACACAGCCAACACATCGTTGATGTTTAAAGTCTAATCAAAAAAATTCCACACACTAAATTGAAGGGAAATCAGTCCTCACGTCTTTAAGATTTGAGTCAAACCTCCCTCAATTTAAATCATTGGCTCAGAGAATTCAAACATTTCCATTATGTTTAGAACAGTAAGTCACTCCCTCCAGCAGTGTCTGAAAGAGCCATTTCTTCTCCTTTTCTTCCTTTCCTTTGAAATCAGTCTCTCTCACCATATGAAACATGCCAGCAAATTGTGAAGTGCAAAGAATTATTAAGATAAGTTAGTGAAAGAGGTAGGAATAGAAATCAGGAACTCTAGACCTAATTCATGTGCCTTGAGGCTAAAAGAGAATTATATAATATGAGGTTTTCTATTGCAGACGCCCACTATTAAAAATTACACAAGAAAATGCCTCTTGGAAATTTTTATGGTAATGCTTTTTTCCTTGGTTGGCAATGCCAAGACATCAGCATCTTTTAAAAAATGGAATAAGAAACTACTGTATATGCCATGCATCTTAATGTTTCGGTCTATATAAAGAATTCACTAAGTTTATTATACCATCTACTTGATTTGAACGGGGAGGAATTAATGAAATGCCAAAATCTAGTGAGGCAAGTCTCAAAAACTTGCTTACTAAATTACTTGTTCTATCACTGTAATGATGACATTTGAAAAAGCATTTACTGAGATCAGAGGACTGACTCTCCATCGCAGGAATCTATCTGTAGGAAAAGTAAATTATTTGCTATAATCTATATTCGATATACTCTTTCACAACTAGAAAAATAAAATACATCAATAAAAGAATAATTTAAAAACAGACGAAGGTAACAGGAAAGGTAGTCGTTTCAAAAGCAGCAGCTGCTTCGGGTCATGCAGACTCAGCATAAAATTAATATTTAAGAGACTTTTGCACTGCACTGAACAGCTTAAAGCACACTATACATAGAAGACTTAGGCAGTAATGGTTTGGATGATTTTTCTTTCTTTGCTATTATTAGGGTCATTTGGAAGGCCTTTGGTCTGAAGACAGGTAGGTAGGGAGTTTTCTACTGCCATCTGTTGATGAATTAGGAATAGAGTTGAAGTCCACAGGAGAATGAGGTCGCTCCCGCCAACCTTCAGTGAGCAAGAGGGAACTGAATCTTGGAGAAAAAGTCAGTCTGCCTCAGCTTCCCCAGGAAGCTCTTTGGGACTCATCAGAAATGCATGCAAACTCCCGACAGCATGGTAAGAAATAAAAGGTTCGGTTTTGTGGTTAGGGTTCTGCACAAAGGATATGAGATTGATCACATCTTGCCACCAAAGGTTTTGCAAGGAAATCACACAGGTGTGGTTGCAGAAAGGCATCTTTGCAGCAAAAAAAAGCACTTTGTTGAAGTGGCAGAGGGCAGCAGCAGAAAACCTAATTATGGCTCTAAACGTCCACACTGACATGTCCTGAAGACTTCAGAAGCTAACTCAAAAGTACAATGGATCAAAACATGGTTTTAAATATGCATAGTATCTCACAGTTGCTGTATTGCAAAAAGACAAAGATAAACCTATATACTCAGACTCAATACTTAAGAGACTGTAATTCTAGTGGAATAAGAACATTGTTGTTAGGTACACAGTTTTTGCAAACACAGAGTAAATATGCCTAAATCTGTATCCATTATGAATTTTGGACAGAAATGCAGTAAGTATAGTACTGCAGTTACACGGGATTTTTTTTTAATTTATTTTATTTTTATAGAAATACATTTTTAATACATGATCTTTGCAGAGAAACACAAAAATACTTTCTGTATTAAAATCTGATTTATAAGAAAGCACAATTTCTAGAAGAAGCCTAATAGATCTACTTTTTCTGCTTGCTTTTAGCAACAAGTCAGCTTCTGTGACACTCTTCAGTGTTCACTGGAACTTAACATTCATCAGTACTTCTACATTGCTGGGAAGAATGTAGTTAATTGTCCATTTCTTTCTATTTTCTGGATATCAAGGTTTGATGGCAGGGTGACAATAAACCATGGCAGATGCTTTGTTAACCCCCTCTTTCTCCTAGCCCCCATTTGGCCCCCCTCTCCCCTTCCCACTAAGTACAGGCGATTGGAAGGCAAAAGAAGGACAGAGAGAAAGAGTTGGGAAAAAATTAAAAATGTTTTACTAATGCTACTCATAAAATAGAGAAAATAATACAAAATATACAAAACCAATCTTGAAAGTCCCAGCAAAGATCAGCGCTGCTCCAGCAGCAGCAGAGCCTGCACCCAGAAGTCCTGGATTGGACTCTGCAGCCAACCGGAGCCGGATTCAGTCTGTCACTAGGCCTCAGTTCGCCTCCTCTCCTAATGTCGGCCATAGGGAAAAGTGATGAGATTCTCATGATCTCCCACTTTTATATGAGGTATCACATGAATGGAATGGAATACTTAGTTGGTCAGTTTTAGTCACCTCCTGCTTACCCCTCTCGCGGGATGTGCATCCTTATCAGCGACCCTGCATTCTATTGCTATGTCTACCAAAACATGTATCCTACTTTAGAAAAGTGCAGATACTAAGAAGACTTTAGCTGAAAGGAAAATTCACTAAAAGAGAAAATTTTGAAGTGAACTGAGACTAGTAGAAATTTGCCCCAAGTACATGTTTAATAGCTGCAAGATAGTAGAAAAAGCTGATATCTCTCTTCAACTACTCATGAATAGAATGAAGTATAATGCATCATCCTTGAGGGAAGTTTATTAGTTTCTGCTCTGCTCTCTGCTTCACTGCTGATGTGACACATATCTCCAACCTTACTGGCTGGGAACTGGTGATTTTCAAAACTCATGGGGTGGTAAACCAGCTAATTTGCTCCTGGGATACTTTTTGTAACCGTTTGTCAAAGCTTTGGGAGCCTTATGGAAAACAAGTTTCACACAGTGAAAAAAAATACTATCAAATTAAAACTTAAGTTCTCCTGCTGAAATCCAAATACTTCGCATCAAACACAAAGGACTGGCAATCTTGAATCTGAATGATCGCTTGTTTCCTACTGCAACCAGAAAACTGATCCCTATGTAAACTGCATGGATGATGTGAAGACTTGATCAATAAGGCAGCATCAAGACACCTAGTCACCTAAGAGTATCTCAGATCTTCAGGATAACACAACCTACTGACACCAAATTGTTAACTAGCACTGGACAACAAAAGAAGTGATACGACAAAGGAATATCTGCTTATCTAATATATTTTCCTGTGATCAGAGAGACAAAACACTGATACCAAGCTTTTCTTCCCCATTTTTTCACACTGCTGTGTTTGACTGTCTTCTTTCCTTCAGTTTGCTACTGCTGGCAGTGTCAAACTGGGCACAAAACCTAAGTTAATACATTCATTGGATTATATTCTGTTCTGTGCTTCACCTTAATGCTGGCACATTGCTCTACTTAAAGCAGCCTCACTCACTGGGAAACACTGAACTGAAGGAGTAACTTGCAATTTATGTTTTACTAATTGTTCATATAAACCAGTAGCTGATGTATTCTTCTGGAGCTTTCCCCACATAGATTATTGGGTTCTTTTAAGCAATGTTGGTGTAGTTTTCTTTGGTTTATATCTCAGTTCGGTACTTGTATTTGAGAGAACATTACATGCTAAGAAACCAAGGGAAGGCATTTTATTTTTCTAGGTCTCGCAAAGGCCAAATAGAGCTCCAGATGACTTGACAGAAAGACTACAAGTAAAAGCTTCTGATTTTGAAATTTAAATACAAAATTCTATAGTAAAACTTGATTATTCAATTTCCTTCAGCTTTTTTCTTGGTGAACATTTTTCTTTCCAAGATTGCCTGATGTTAGGTCTTTCTAAAGCAGTAGCTAAATTTTCCCAGAAATTCTAATTCCTTACACAGTGAACAGAACAAAAGTGGTCACATATTCAATGCTTCCCTTTATTGTATGTGAGAGGCACAGTCTTGTAACGTTTTCCTTATTTGCTCTCCCACTACCTCCACAACACTGTAACCTTCACACTGAATGAGAATAGCTGGATACAGCTTCCTGCATGGCTTCTCAATTGCTGGCAATTTAGTTGGCCAGATGGGGTTTCTGTGGAGAAATGTGAAGGCTAAGTGTGCCCCTGCAGAGCTCTTGGTTCCTGCTGACTCAGCAAGTAAAGGACACAGTCATACAGTATAACTTCCACCTCTTTTCTCACCTTCTTTATGTTCCCTTCTATTTTCTCTCCTTCCAGTCATCCAGGACTGTGTCTGTACTACTATTTCAGGTGACTTTTTTTTTCTTTTCCAATTAGGATCTGCAGTAGCTTGAAATTAAGGGAATCTTTACCTGTCTTACTCTAGGTTCCTACAGGGAAAATGTGAAGTCGCAGAGACTACTGTGAGGCATGAAGCTTTAGCAGACACATGAAGCAGAAGCAATGTGTATAGATAATATGAAATGGTAGCACAGAGCTCTTCAGCCAGGAATGGATGATAGTGCAGTGTCTGCATATTGTCTCTGTATGAGCAACAGAGTGAGGCATCAGTTGGTTTCTGCTCTTACTGATACTGGGAAAGCATTGAGAGCAGGAGCAGCAGCTGAGATACACATATATATATTTTTTTTTTTTTCCAGAGAGGCCTTAAAAAAGACTAAGTGAGGGTAGATACTGAGGGAAATGAGATTTAAGCCCCATTATAAATGGAAGTGTTTTCAAATAGAGTAATTTTGAAAATGTGCTGAGGCACCAGTCCATTTAAAAGTCATGGGAACATATTCATTAACCGCATTAAAGTGAAGGAAAGTCTCATAATACACGCTTACATTTACAACTGATTGACTTCAGAATGCCTTAAATTGGCATGTAGATATTTTTATAAAGAATAGACAGCTCTGGGAAACAAAACACTGAAGAAAACCAGCCAGTCAAACAAAATGCCTTATCAAGAGCAGGCTACAAGGAAGTGGGATTCTGGACGCAGTACACTTGTACATCAAATATGAGAGTTTGGCTCTCTGATACTCTTCTTTAAAATGGAAATGTGCCCTTTTTTAGAAAATTATGCTTTTTTCTTCATAAATACATCTTAAATACACAAAACAGCCACAAGATCGGGATATTTTTGTATCACTCTGGTTTGCAATCAGGTTTAATGAAGAATCACTAACAGAAATCTTATTGTTGTAAAGATAAGGCAAGAGCTCAATATTTAAAAGCTTTATTTTCCCTTTATAAAGAGCAAAGTATTATTTTTAAAATAGTATTTCATTGTTCCTCAGTGTGGCTCAGTTCAGTTTTTTTAAATCAGCAAGTCGGATATGACAGCGGCCTTGAATGATGGTTTTCATGAGAGTGCTTGTGTGGTAGAAAAGTACTATTACTTGGATTCTTCTCATTCTCAGACCTTAAATTTCCAACATGACTAAGGATCAGTAGTGATGTTTCCATTCTTCTACAGGCAGTTAATTGACGTCTAATCCTTCTTGCTAATTAAAAACAAAACTATTTTCTAAAAAGTTACTATTTCTGCTTTTAATGTACATATAACAGAAACAAAAGCAGCCTAAATTATTAGTTGCAAGTCTTTCTACTGATGAATCTAATCTGAGAAAATTGACCATATCTGTATAACACTGATAATTTTGATGTCCTATTGACAACTATAACAGTTTATAGAATTTTACATGTGTCAGCGGCTTCTTGCCCAATATTTTCTTATTCTTATCAGGTAACCAAATATACATATATTTACAAATATATACATACACACATATGTATATGCGTTGGGTAAGAATCTCTGAAACTTGGCCTAGGTAAATAAGTTTGTCTGGTATGACTTTCTTTCACTTCCCTGAACAGGAAAATATTCTCAAGTTTGTTGACCCTTGTGCTCAAGGTGCTTTCTTCCTACCTGACATACAACATAGTGGACACGAGGCTTGCTGCAAGTTGGAGGAAGGGTGGAAGTGTAACTGAGCTTTGCTGGAGGAAAAGGAGGAACAGAAAACATTCCTAATTCTGTGGCCTAATAGGATGCTTAGCTGAGTATAGAGTGGCTGTATGTCAAATGGCTTTAAATAAGTTCTTTTATCTGCTGATATGTTTTACATTATATATTCCTTTGAAAAAAACCAGAGATATCCTTGGATGAAGAGAAATGACTCAGGTCTTCTCTTTCACAGATAAGTATTCCAACCTAATCTAACTCCAGCAAAGTTATTGAAAGCAATTTAACCAGTCAACCAAGCTTTTGTTTACAGAACAATATTTAGTTGTCACTACATCTATGCTGCGTCTCTGGACCTCACCTTTTCTAATTCCTTTCATGGAAACCATTTCATGTCTGAATCTTCTATCTTTCAAAACTTTCCACTAAATTACATTCCATCTGTGAAGCCTCTAAAGCCTTTAATCATGCCTTCTAACAAATGTTATCACATTTATGTAGCAAAAGATGCCCAGAAAGAAGAGTAGAACATTTGGGAACTTCTACCATCTGTGCATCTCCCACTTATGCTCATTCAAGAATCCTTCCCTCTACCCCAGTTCCTTCTTTTCCAAAGTGTTGTATACCTAAATGAATTTCCTTTTCTGGAGGTAAGGATCTTTGCTGTCCTCTGTCTGCAATAGAAATTACTATTTGCCACACGATAATATTAAAATGGCATTATTAGGGTCAAAAATTGAAAAGCTCATTTCATAGTTAGAAAATTATCAAAATGAAGTTATAGGTAGAATCATAGTTTCCCTCACTTGTACTTGTGCAGTCTGACATAGTCTTTGATAAGAGTCATATGTTTTCCCTTCAAGGCCCCTACTTTATTCATTGTACAGAACTGACCTTTCCTGAACTGAAATCAAGGAGGAAAACAGTATTTCATGGTGTCAGAACATCGTATTTGAAGCTGGAGACTGACACTCACTTCTGTCATAGAGTTCTCCCAGGATATTAAGTCACAGAACAAAACATTTTGATTGTAATTTCACCTATTTCTGAGTTTTTACCTAAAATCCTGAGACCGATTTGCAGAACAGTGAACATGCTTAGGCACACCTTATGTCAGTGAAAGTTTTGGACTGCACATGTAAAAGCTATGTAATTCTAAGCAGTCCCTAAATTATGGACTTAAAAGGCTCAAATTAGATATCCTAAATCTGTGGATATTTTTGACCTGCATCTCATTATTACCTTCCCATTTGTAATACTGGAATCATAATAATCCCAAGTATAATACAGTTCTACCCAAACTAAAGAATATTTTTGAATTTTTTATGCAATGAAGTACATAATTAAAAAATCCATTTAATAATTCTATGACCAGGATGTTATTTGAACAGTGTGCAGCAAATAAGGCCTGAACATGAAAAAAAAAGATAATGTTTCTTATTAAGTCCAACCTTACACATTTGTTCTTTGTAATAAAATAAAAATATGTTTTAATTTATTAAAATGTATTTATTTAATTATTTATTTAATACGTATTTGTTCATTTGTGTTTAATTAAATCACTTATTTATTTATTTATTTATAAATTGATACCCAGTGAAGAAAATGTACATGAATATGTAATAAGATTGCAATCAAACATTGCAATGGATGGTGCAATGGCATCTGAATTAAGGGCCTGCTGACAGTATTCTGACATTTTCTAACTTCTGAGTGTTTGATCTGACAATATGAGTAATGTTCTTGATAATAACGTTTTTGGTTTTATATTATTTTTTTCCTATGCATTTTCCCAGCCAAAACCCAATCGGACAAACTGAAAACAGAACAAAAGTTTAATCATATGCTATATTAGTGATGCTTACATGGTTGGTCATCAGGACCATATCATTTTGATCTGCTGAGTGTTTGCTATTTGAACAACTAAACATATACAATGTTACCATTGTTTAAGGAGAGCATGAATGGGATAATTATAGGGTAAATTTCACTGTTATCTTTTGACATCATTGTTACTTAGGACAGTCAATGACCATTCTTCATCCTTTTCTCTCTGTTCAGATCTAACTTTCATCCTTCTGTGTTCAAACATGGCAGCTTCCTGCCCCACATGTTTATGTCCCAAAAGAGAGGTCACATAACATCAGAGGAAAGTAGTTTCTGGGCAAAAACATGAAATTGTCAAGAAGGTATTAGTCAGCCGCATTTTGAGCTACACCCCATGTGAATTAAATCTTTGGGGATTTTTTTTTTTCTAAAAAATATAAAGTTCTTACCAATCCTAAGCAAAATTTAGTTTTTTAGTGGATTGCTGAAATACTCACAAAAGCTAGCCTCTTGAAAGCTCAAGTTCATAGTGAAATATACGAAAGTGCTGAAATTATTTAAATAAAATTGTCTACAAATTTCATCATGAGTAAAACAATCCAGCTTCATCATCAGATTTCATTGAATCAGTCTGACTTTTTTCAGTATTTTAACTATAGCTTCAGACCTGGAAAGAAGGAGTTATGCGCTAAAGCTCAGTAAAATAATAAGCATGAAGTGTCATGAAGTCATAATAGCTGATGTTATCATTCTTACTTATAACTTCAGAGTAATAATAATTCCAAGTTAAGTCAATAACTTCTTACAAGAATTACACATTAGATGATAGCACGAAAACTCTTCTTCTCATGAGTTTGCATTCTTTAACTTGTTGGAAGGGTAGTAAATTAAATATATCCTCTTTAAACTACACTACTAGTCATGCAATCTACCTGGGGGGGTGGGGGATGGAAGTTTAGTAGAAAAATGACAGAATGTTTTTAAAAGAAAACCAAAAGTTAGTTTAAAAAAGAGAAATATCTTAGTTTAAAAGTACATTCAATCAGCTGTATCGGTGCATAGTTTTAAAATGAAAGTTGGAACAGCCTCAGCTTTCTGAAACCTGTTTATTTTCACTTTTCCCTTATAAAATTTTAGTCGTATTTGTTTACAAAATTTTAAATAAATAAATAAGCTTCCCAATCTTCACTTCCCCACTATTCTCTTTCTAATCCTCTCTTTCTAATTTCTCTCTCTAAATTTCTCTCAGGTACTTGATGGAAGAATCTTTGTGAAATTATTTATCCTAGTATATGGCTTTTTCTTGTTCATCGAGGACTTTATATAGATATATATTTTTTTCTGTATACTTGGCCTGGTAACATCTGGTAACTGGTACTATCTCTCTTCATTTGGATTCACCTTTGACATTCTGGACAGGTCTGTTCTTGTAAAATGCCAAACCCAAGCATGTTTTCAGTTTCTTTTCACCCGGTTTTCCCTCTATCTCTGCACTCTTCAACTCTTTCAAAGTGTTAACTTCCTTTTGGTCAGATATAGTCTCTTTTATCCCAAATGATCTACCTATCTCATTTGCCTTCTTTTAATATGAAATATTCAGACGTTTAAAATAATGTACTTGCAGATGAAGGAAGTAGACAATACATAAACAAGACAGACACACAGACCTGCAGTGGCAAAATAGCCGAATATGTAAATAGTATATGACCTTGTAGACTTTAATGAAGTTTCAAATTTAAACTTTCAGATCTTATTCGGAAAACTGCTAAAAAGCAATGACTTCACTTTTGCAGAATATGTTAAATATAAGCAAAAAAAAAATATATATATATTTACCTAGAGATACCCACATAAGTTATACACTGTTTCAGCTTTCAACAAGGATTGTGATGTCGAAATGAGGAAAATGATCCATCAAAGTAAAGGCGTGGAAGAATTACCACATCTGAAATGAAATTAATTCAAAGACTACAAAATACTCAAAGCAAAGAGTCTCGATAACCTTCACTGCAGAATCCTGAAGGATTACATTAATCTACATTAATCTGATGGGTCTAGAACAAAGATTCAAGTATATCAGGATGAGAATTTATGGAAAATAGAAAATGGACTAGATATCATTGAGAAGCGAAGCTGAAAGGGGGAAATAAATAGTATGATTTTTAGATGGATTTAGAATGCAAAGCTTCAAGTAAATTTTGAAGCAAAGAATGACTAATGGCACAGAAGTACAAAGCAAACTTAATAAAATCTATCTAAATGTTTCATTTACTTGATATCTTTCTTTATTAATTTATCTTCTAAACAAGGTGAGTCGAGATCTCACCTATCTGGATTTCAAAATAGTTTTTGACACTATCTGATAAGAAAAGTATTGGTCGAGATTGAGAAGATAAAGAATCAACTAATCAGGAGAGGACAACTGATTATGTTAGATGTTTGCATCCTTACATGGAAGCTGTTAAGGGGTTCTTCATGGGTTGTCTCGCAACATACATTTATGACATTTGAATTAAAGACTAGATCACAAAAACTTGAAGCATGCTGCTGAAATTGCCTGATAAAACAAGTTTGAGAATCATCAAAATCATAAAAACATATAGGAAGAATCAGATGACCTTGATGTCTTCTATAAAAGATATAGAATTAAACTTAATAGTACTAATTATAATAAAAGAGCAATGTAACAAGATATTCAGCCATAAACTGTGAGTTCATCAGCTAGAAATGTCAGAGAAAAAGGAAGATCCAGCCAATCTATTAGAGAAGGACTGTCAGCCTCCAAAACATGATGTAGCTATGAAAAATCCTGACATGGAATATTACACAAGGTACTTCTGGGGGGGAAAAACAAACAAACAAACAAAACAAACAAACAAACAAACAAGCTGTTTAATGTCATTACATCACATAGAATACATCATCATGGTGGAAATCATGAACAATTCCTATTCTCCATATTAAACAAAGATTAATTGAAAGCTTCACTAAAATTAGAGTGGAGGTGAAGTGGAAGTCTGTCATCGTGATGTCAGGAATGCAGAACATAAGTTCTGAGAGGAAACAGAAAATTCTTGTATTATTTTACAAACAAAACTAAGATGAGACAAATATTCTCTGTAAACACATGAATGGGTAAAAAGGGCCTGCAGATGTTTGTAGTGCTGTATTGAACTTTGAGATCAATATCAACATCAGAATTATATATATAGATAAATAAATAAATATTTTTTAATACAATGTGAGTGTTTGCAGTAGTGAAGGATAGGACTCAGCATCCTAGGATGCACTGCCAGTTTATTCTGAGTCATAAACGTGATCTCTGTGGTCAGGCAAAATAACATTTACACCACCAAATGGTTTAATGGCATTTATTTTGATTAAAATGCACATCATTTTCTTCTTCACTCATCTGTTTAAGATCTACATGAATGCTTTAGACATCATTCACTCACTAGGTGCCTAATGCAAAGCTTATTTAGTCAAAGTACTTCCATTGACTTCTGTGTGCTTTGGATTAGGTTCTATATCCTTCCCCATCAACCAGCTGCTGCAGGCTTCTAGTTTTATCACAATATTAGACTGCTTTTCTCTTTTTCCCATGATCTTAAAAGGCAAAGGAAGAGGTATACTTTGGTTTGCCGTGTCTGTTCTTTAATGTGCTTAGATTGCAGTTATTTCCTGCTGAGCCCTGGATGAGGTTTGGTTTGTTGAAGAGCAACTTTTTAATCATCTCACAGAATGAATGAACTGGAAGATATGTGAGGCTTCTATCAGAAGATGAAAAATGTGGAAACTTATCAGTACTTCTCTTCCTCTAGATGTATTGTAGGTCATAAAAACCCACTCTGTAGAGTACCTATTACTCTTACAAAGGAAGCTAAAAATGTAATTATGCAAAGGATGATCACCAAGAAACTTTGCAAAACAGTTAAAACATGCATGAAAGTATGGCTGCTTGTGCATAGTAAAAAGTGCAAGAGAGGCAGCAGGAGAAAAACTATTTCAAAGATAGGCTATGTAACCTTCTCCACAGAAAGGCTGGCTACAACCCTTTCACTCTTATTTTTGAGAATTAAGGTAACAGTGCAAAACATTTCAGAAGCAAAGCTGATCAGGCTTGTACCAGCATATAGATCAGTGCTTAACAGCCTAAAATATATTGGGCTACTGGCTAGACTTGGCTTTATTTTTTTGCTATTGGAGCTTACAGGATTCTGTTTTGGGGTGATATAAGTGGGGCCTTCTTCAGCCTCTAATTCTCATTTTGACTAAATACCAAAGCTTTTCACTGGGCCTGTGCAGCATGGGCATGGATATATATGTTTATGTTTTAATCTTACTCAGGGAAAGGTGCAAGGGACTCCACCTCTTCACACTTGCTTTCTCTTGCTCACCGTTAAGAGTAGATGGTTGCAGGTGAACCTTCCTTTTTTTCCAATGAATAGTTATGCCTCTGTTAAGGTCAAACAAAGAATTAAGGAAGAAATGGTATATCTCTACACTGTACAGCTAAATAGGGTTATAACAGTATGACTTCTAAGGGTTCTAATATTACAGTTTGCATATGAAAAGAAATGGCAAGTCTAATTATTAAATACTGGTAAAGAAGTTTTGATCATTGCAGAACAAGGCCAAATAGACTGTCCAATAAGCAATTAACAGCTTGGTTCTATACTAAATTACTTTCCTTGCCACCATATTTATTTCCTTAATTTATAACAACAGTGTATTTATATGACCCTTATTTCAGCTGGAGAGCAATGATTATTTTTGATGAAGTAGGCAGAAACATTAAAGCTACCAAATAAGTAAGTGAGTATATGTGTAGACTTAAAAATTACATTTTGAGTATAGCCAATACCATATATTGGCATTAAATTACAGAAGGGAATAGAGCACCACAGAATTCAATTATCCATAACAGCATTTGAATTTTAATACCAAAGGTTCATCCTCTGAACTCTGCAGAGTTGCCATCTTGCATGAATATTTTCGCTTCTACTCAACAGGCAGCTGAATGGTGGATTCATTAAGACATGCCGTATTTTTTATGCTATCCTGAATTATATTAATAATAAATTAAAGCTGTACAGGGTACACTAGGAATATCAGAAAGAAAAGATTTTACAATCTGGAGATTCTCATTTAAAAATTAAGGAAAAGTTTAACTCACAACAAAGATATTTACAGCATCCTAAAAAAAATATGTAGAGCATTGAACTGAAAAATGATATTAGGTTGGGAAGTCTTGAAGCCTTCAAAAGTGTATAGAGGCAAAATGGTTTTAACAAATCTGTAAAGTCAGTTCTGTATATAAGGGATAGCTGACAGAAATAAGTGGGAACGGGAGCTAAGAATAACTGTATTTCAATATATCTATAATAGTTCAGGGTATTTTACTACTATCCATCAAATTTCATGATACAAGACTTTCCTTGGTATCTGTAGTTCTCTGGAACACAAACTTATTTTAAACTCTCTTCAGAATGAGCTTCTTTGACTTTCTAGAAGTTCATCAAATAAAGTGCAAACGATTGCCATTTATTCAAAGACAAATATTGAGGTGAATCCAGAATATATTAAACAAACTATAGAAGTGCAAAACTGTGGTCTGATGAACTTAATCCAGTTAATACCCATTTGCTAGTGGCTTGCTGGCTGACTGAGCAGGTCATCGCACCTCCTTTTATCTCATATGGATAATTTGCAAAGCACTTTGAGACCTTCAGTGAACTCACTATTGATATAAACCTTGGAAACATATCAAAAAATCCTACATTATTTCCAAAAGTAACTGTGGTGTTCTCTGCTGATGAATCCAAATGCATTTCAGCTGTACCCATTCAATATTTTCAGTGACAATGAACACATTTTTCTTTCTTTGTCAGTGCTACCTGGTTCTCATACATTCCCTTTAAATTAAATCCAGTTTTACTTATCTCCCTTGAATGTCTCATTGTATCCCTTTATGTAGAATATATACAAATGAGCCATAATTTCTCTCTATTTTTGATAGGAATTAATCCAAAATCACTTCAATGTTGTTTTGTTGCTGTTGCTTTCTTTAGTTTAATTTACATTTAGAGAAATTGAATAATAATTTAATTTAAAAATAAATCTATAAAATAATGGGGCTCAGTGCAGCTATCATTTACATCTCTGCAAATCCAGGAAAGCCAGTAGTTGCATGTGAAGCATAAATCTAACCAAAATATGCCTTCCCTCATGAAAATTCATATTTTTTAAGACCTTTCATTAATTTTTCCTTCTGATTTTAGGCATAATATATCTGTCATTTCTGCATTATTTTGAATGGTTAGATTTTTTGTCAACATCTGCAAAAAAAAAAAAAAAACACCACTCTGTAAAAGACCTTTCATAACAGATTTTATAGAATAATGTCATCTAAAAAAAAAAAAAAACTCAATCATTCTCATTTGCAAGGAATATGTATACACTGCAAAAAATCCTAGTAAAAAGAATCACAACCACTTTTGCTAAATATTACTTTTCATCAGTCTTCATAAATGTGAGAACTCAGAAATGCTGATAGAATCATGCCTATGCAAGAACCTTTTATTTTGAACAGACATCAAATATTACTTTAAGAATGAGCAATTATAATCCTATGAGATCTAACCACTGTTACCCAACACAGATTATTTTGCTCTGTCAGTAACTTTTATGATGCATTATCTAGCTCAGAATTCTCACAGAGAGTAAAAGAGAGAGGATTTAAACAAAGTGACTGGTTCCATACTTAGCTAGCATTCAGTTATTATAAACAAGCACAGATGCAGTTGTTATCTGCTTAAAAGTAAATCTGTGGTTTCCTTATTTAAACTCCAGAGTTCTAATGTCCATCAGAAAGGCTGTTGCTGCGATGAATAATTTAATCACTTCTGCCTGTTACATGCTACTACACAGCAGGCATATTTGCAAAGCTGTGAAAGACACCGGGCAAGTGTCAGCACTCCCTGTAATTCAGCCGACCTCCCATCATATTCACTGCAACGAACTAAGGGAGCTCTGAAGCGGCCGGGGGGAAGGCTGTGGTAGGGAAGGGAGGTGAAGAGATCACAACAGTATTGCACCACATCAGCAAGACACTTCGGAAAGATGAAAGGTCAACGCAGGCTTAGTGCTGTTGTGGTGTCATTTCATCTGTTTGTCCCTTGGTGGAGTTCTTGAGTTAGTTTCTCTCTTCCATCAAATGGCTTTAACTGCTTTACGTGGGGGTTGTGTCCTTGTTTGTTCCTCTGCTTTCGAATTTGCTGTCATGTTTACTGTATTTAACCTTTTTCTCGTATTATTATGAATATGTTACTTGCAAGCCCACTCGATTTTTTTTCCTTCAGGAGCTTCTTCTTCATTTGTGTGAGCGCAAATAATAATAGATAACGTTAGTGTATAGAGTGGTACAGATATGTAAATAATCTGTCTCTCTTTAACCCGAGATGGATTCCCACTGCAGATCCCAGAAGCAATTTTCCAGTTAGAGCCATCGACATTCCTGAACTGCGAAAAACAAATTGTTGCGGGCTGAGAGCGCCAACTGCGGACGTGAGTTCGGACGCCGGCGGCAGAAACCGGGCTCCACCAAGAAATGCAGATAAACTAGCCATTAATTGCATCTGCATATTTTAACGAGGACCCCTGTCTTTCCAATCAGCAGCTACAACAATGACAACAAAGACTCGCTGCAGAGCATCGGAAAGGGAGCTTCGGGGGGATGCAGAGGAGCTGGGGAAGCTCCCAGGCTGCTTTAGGATTTCCCCACGTACAGCAGGCTGCGAATGTCAGGAAGACGGATTCCTTCCCACACGCAAGATGCCACCTCGGTGGCCTTATCAGATGTTCCCTTTAAGGACACAAGCTCCTATTTCCCCTCTGTATATCTCCAGCATCTCGGGCTATTTTATTTATTACAGCCGATTACATTTGTGATCCCGCTTCCCACTTGATCTCACCAGATCGGGAGGACAAATGCCGTGCAGTGTCTGAGCGCGTGTGGGCGTCTATGTGCATCTGGGAGAGGGAGGGAGACGAGGGGTGGAGGGGGGCGGATTGGAGTTACACTGCTCAACAGATTCGACCAAGAGGGCCAAACCTCCCCCGTCTGAAACAGCTGGGCTTGTTCCTACCGACACCCGAACAGCTGTCCCTGCGCTGCCCGCGGAACCGAGAGTCCGGGGTGGCGGCGAGACGGGGCGGGGGTGATTCCCCTCTCCCCCCGCATGAACGAGCGAGATGCGGAGGGAGGGGACACAGAAAACACAGCCCCGTTCCCCCTCCCGGCAGCCAGGGCACGTGGACCGGGAGCCGCGCTGCCATCCACCATGCAGCGCACGTCGGGCCCATTTCCCACGCCGGCCGCCTGTCCTGGGGGAGGAAAGGAGGAGGGGGAGGAAGGGGGAATGATGCGGGGGGGTTGGGACACGCCGTTACCTCTGCTCCGAAAGAGGAACCAATCCACTGTGAAGGACGCAGCGCTCCCGAGCAGGAAAGACATCGCACATTCAGAAAGAAATTGCATGTGAAGACACTGGGAAAAAAAAAAAAAAGAAAAAGAAAAAGAAAGGGAGAGGGAGCGGGGGGTGCAGACCGCATGTGAAAGGCATAGTGTGTGTAAGAGAGGCCAGCGATGGTAGGAAGGGAAAGGGGGAGCGATTGCACATGGCAAGAGAAAGAAATCACTCATTCGCTTGAAAGAGGCTCTCGCAAAGCAGACCGTAGTAGAAGTAGACACGGGAGACAACGGGGAAGGAGTCGCAAAGAGGCGAGGTGTCCATGCCGTGCAGCAGCCCAGAATCCTATTAAAGTTTATGGCGGGGAGGTTAAAAGCCCTTTCATCCCACCCCTCTCCTGGCGAATACATTAAGTTTCCTGGCTGCGTTTAAAAGCACAAAGGGAAGGGAACAGCGGGAGCTTCGGGTTGCAATTGTATGACTAGTACAGGGAGCCAGTGCAATGCAGTATGCTGGTATACCTACGTACTGGTATGTCTGGATCTTACACTGTGGGCAAAATTTCCTCCTCTCGGAGCTCCAGAACAGCGAGGGGGAATTTTGATAAATTCAAGTTGCTTGGCAAATATAATAGGGATTTGGTATTAATCCTACTTAACCCGCTGCGAAGATGCTGAGCTCCCGAACCCCCCTCCTCCGTCCGGGACTGCGGCTGTGAACACTGAGTCTGCGCCGAGCCGGGCTTTCTCGCTGATGCTGCAGATATAAAGACGAGTGTCTCCAGTATCGGCGGGGGGGGGGGGGGGGGAGGCGGGGAGGGGGGGGTTTCGTGTTCTGGGGAGGCAGCGGGAAAGACCGGGACCGGGCCAGGGCCGTATCCGCCGCCGGAGGAGCAGCCCTGCAGCCCCCCCGGGGAGAGCAGCAATCACTCACTCACTCACTCCCCAGCACCGATACCACGCAGCGCGACGCTGTCTCTCTGTGCCTCCGGACTCCCCAGGGAAAGAGGTGGCAACCTTCCCTCCCTCCCACATTCACTCACCGCCCTAAATGACAAAGACATGCTGTGACCGTTGCTTTGAACCACCTCAGCATTTCCGGCCGCTTTTCTTTCAAATATGTCATCGCGATGAAAGAGAGACATTTCACTACATTCTTCTGCATGCGACTTTATTCAAAATGACCATTTAAAAGGAGGAATGCACACACGCACACACAGAACCGGCAATAACTTGTTTTCACACATGTGCTCACAGGGGGAGAGAGCAGCTGGATTCCTGCCTCCCCCTCGCTGCGCACACACACACACACACACACACACACACACGCACGCCGGTTCTCTTCCCACTGGCTGCCCCATGCTCGCCCAGGTCCTCCTTCTTCTGCCAGTCTCCATTCTTTTTCCCTCTGGGATCCGAATGGAAAGGACAGGTACAGGAGCCAGGCATCACCCAGGGCGCAGGGTCAGGGGCAAGCAAACGCCATAGGCGATTAAATGGCACAAAGTCAAAAGAAGGAGCGAACGCTAGAATAAACAAAGTTGAGCCGAGAGCTTTAACGCTGAAGTTTATTTCCCACTTATCCAGGTAGGTGACGCTACATTTTAGCAATCATCGAAGCAGCAAGTCTCTGTTCAGAAATAAATCTGTTACTTCTCACATGTGTTCATTCTACTAACCCTCTCATCCCCTGCCTGATCATCTTCTCCGAGGCTTTTTTTTTTTTTTTTTCTCCTAGGAAACCCACAAACATGCTGAAAAGACACATTCAAATCACGGTAATAGCACGAACATGAACACAAAGACGAAAAGGCTCAAACAGCACTGGGGAACAGGACGAAAGTCTGAGATCTAAGGCAGTCCCCATTCCTCCCTCGAGTTTTATGCAGTTACAGGGACTGCAGCTATTTCACAAAAGCACCGACACGACAGGGAAGGTGGGAATCTGTGCGAAACGAGTTTTCTTACCAGCGCGATTCGACAAAATGCAGAGCCCCGAACGTGCACTAGCTCTGCCTAAAAGAAAGGCGAATAAATATTAGCTTTAAAAATCGTTGCTCGCTTCACAGTCTACAGCGGAGATGGAGAGGGAAAGGATAGGAGAGAATCACTACAGATCACGGGTTGGAGAAGGCAACAGCGGCAACTGGGGTGTGTAATGAGGATCGGGTTTGAAGACTGAACTGGTGTTTTGTGATGAGCAGCTATCCCACTTGCAGCACTAGCAGCAGCAAAGACAGAGGGTAAGGCTGGGCTTTCTGGAGTGCAGCGCTTGACTCGTGCTCCCTCCTCCTCCTCCTCCCCCCTCCCTCCCTCTCTCACTCTCGCTCGCTCTCTCTTCGCTCTCCCTCTTTCTCTCTCTCCCTCTCTCTTTCTGTGTGTATGTAGCGCAGGCGGCTCTGCTGCTGCAGCAGCTTCAGGGAAGAGCTACTGAGAGAGGCTTCAGCAGCTCCCACCACTTTGGGCAAACTTGCCGGTTTACTGCTTCGTGTTTTTTTTTTTTTTTTTCCTTCCGAGTGGGAAGCTTCTCAGTTGCCATTCAACATTTTAAAGAACAAGCCGCTCTGCCGTGAAAGCGCCTGAGCCACACTTCTCTGAAAGACACAGGAGGGAATACACAATTGCAGACTTCACCCACTGTGGCGGTGCAGATCACAGGAAACAACTGACTGATATAATTTTATTTGCAAATAGAACTCTGTAATTTTTTTAATCGCGTCGCCGATCTTTTCCCCTCCCCTTTGCCATTCTGCTTATATGGATGTAATTCAGAATCTGTGTTAATTCACGTGGGGGATCCAGTTACATCTTGTTCTGCTCCGGGTATATTTATGAGAGACCAATAATCGCCTTTGGACCCATAGTTTTGTTGCTAACCTTTGAACTGAAAGGATCAAGTTCATATCTGGTTACCTGCATTGGGACGGGAAGGAAGAGGAGAGAGAGAGAGAGACAGACTGCAATCTCATTTGTGAATCGCTCTCAGTGCTGCAGATCCAGATTGCTACAACACATGCAGTGCAAATGCAGGTAAGGCACACACACAAACTGCGGATGCAAACCAAACTTGGGACTGTTGTGTGTGTATGTTCATGTCTACAGCCTTGCAAATTCTGGGCAAACGGCTTCCGCAGTTTCTGTATCGTTGCTTTGTGACTAATGACCTTGCGCAGAGTTGTTAAAAAAAAAAAAAAATCCGCTCCGGAGAAAGAGCTGAACATTTCAGGCGATCTCTGAAGATGGATTTGGGTGCTTTTTTGCCAACCAAAAGGGATATTCTGTGGACTGCTCTGTAATACACGAAGTTCTTCTCCTATCAGCTGTGCAGCTACCAACATTATTGGGATTTTTATTTTTTATTTACCTTTTTTTTTTTTTTAAGAACTGCCTATTGCTAAGAGGATTTGGAGTTTTCTCGGACACAAGCCCTTTGAATAAAGCGAATCACATTTTTTCCTGTGTGTGCAGAGAGGGGGAAGAATAAAGCTAATGCCTTGGTCGTAAACGGCTGAGAGAGAGAGAGAGAGAGAGGAGAGAGAGTGTGTGAATCGTAGTTAACTCTAGTGTCGAAGAAGACGACCTGAGGGGCTTCGAATCGCATAGTGCTGCTCCTGCTTTTATTGCAAACCTTGCAAAGTGATTACAGTAAAATCAGAGAGGAGGAGGAGAAGGGGGAGGAGGAGGAAAAACCCATCCTATCTACCGAGATGAATCTTTAAAAAGCAAAATACACTGTCCCGTGAACTGTAAGTATATTGCAACTGGAAGGCAGGGAGAGCAGCAGAGGAGCCAGCAGCAGGGTTTTGACCACCAATTGCACCAGCCATGAGAAAATAAGTTTCCAGGAACAGAAGGATTTTATAATTGATCACCCGGAAGCTCAGCCGCTCTGTTGGCTTATCAGGGGAGTTTATTTGGGGGCAGGTGGGAGTGAGAGGAGGGGGGGGGTTCGGTGCCAGTAAAATGAGGAAGATGCGGACTCTCCTTGGCTTTGTGCATTGCTGCTGCTGCTGCTGCTTCTTGCTCCTCCTGCCTCCGCCGCTCTGGGTCAGCCTGGCAGCGGCCAAGCAGCTCCTGAGGTACCGGCTGGCCGAGGAAGGACCCGCCGACATCCGCATCGGCAACGTGGCTTCCGACCTGGGAATCGTGACGGGCTCCGGAGAGGTGACATTCAGCCTGGAATCGGGCTCTGACTATCTCAAGATCGATAACATGACCGGGGAGCTGAGCACCACAGAGCGGCGCATCGACCGCGAGAAGCTGCCGCAGTGCCAGATGATCTTCGACGAGAACGAGTGCTTCCTGGACTTCGAGGTGTCGGTCATCGGCCCCTCGCAGAGCTGGGTGGACCTTTTCGAGGGCCGGGTCATCATCCTGGACATCAACGACAACACCCCCACCTTCCCTTCCCCTGTCCTCACGCTTACCGTGGAGGAAAACCGGCCTGTGGGGACCCTCTACCTACTCCCCACCGCCACCGACAGGGACTTCGGCCGCAATGGCATCGAGCGCTACGAACTGCTGCAGGAACCTGGCGGGGACGGCGGCCGCCGCGCTGGCGGGGGCGGCGGGGTGGGTTCGGCCTCGGCGGCTTCCGAGAGCGCCCTCTACCCCGGCGGCAGCAAGCGGCGTCAGGAGGCGGACGCGGCGGCCCGCAGCAGCGTCTTCGAGCTGCAGGTGGCCGACACTCTCGACGGGGAGAAGCAGCCTCAGCTGATCGTCAAGGGGGCGCTGGATCGGGAGCAGCGGGACTCCTACGAGCTCAGCCTCCGCGTACGGGACGGCGGCGACCCGGCGAGGTCTTCGCAGGCTATCCTGAGAGTCCTGATCACCGACGTGAACGACAACAGTCCCCGCTTCGAGAAGAGTGTCTATGAGGCAGACCTGGCAGAGAACAGCAGCCCCGGGACCCCCATCCTGCAGCTGCGAGCCGCCGACCTGGACGTGGGGGTGAACGGGCAGATTGAGTACGTCTTCGGGGCGGCCACCGAGTCTGTCAGGCGCCTGCTGCGGCTGGACGAGACCTCCGGCTGGCTCAGCGTCTTGCACCGCATCGACCGTGAGGAGGTGAACCAGCTTCGCTTCACTGTCATGGCCCGAGATCGGGGCCAGCCCCCCAAGACAGACAAGGCCACGGTCGTGCTGAACATCCGTGATGAGAATGACAACGTGCCTACCATTGACATCCGGAAAATCGGGCGCATCCCGCTCCGGGATGGGGTGGCTAGTGTGGCTGAGGATGTGCTGGTGGATACCCCAATTGCCCTAGTGCAGGTTTCAGACCGGGACCAAGGTGAAAATGGTGTGGTGACCTGCACCGTGGTGGGAGATGTGCCCTTCCAGCTCAAACCAGCCAGCGAGGGCGAAGGGGAGCCGCAGAACAAGCGCAAGTATTTCCTGCACACCTCAGCCCCTCTGGACTACGAGGCTGTACGTGACTACAATGTGGTGATTGTGGCTGTGGACTCGGGCAGCCCTAGCTTGTCCAGCAACAACTCCTTGCTGGTGCGGGTTGGAGACACTAACGACAACCCTCCCGTGTTCAGCCAGGCTGTGCTGGAGGTGTCCTTCCCAGAGAACAACTTGCCTGGTGAGAGGGTGGCCACAGTTGTTGCCACAGATGCGGACAGTGGCAAGAATGCCGAGATCACCTACTCCCTGGAGGCCTCACCCCTCTCCTCTGAGGTGCCGGGTGGCATCTTCAGCATTGACCCTGACTCTGGGGATGTGTCGGTATTGGCGGTGCTGGACCGCGAGCAACGTGACACCTATGAATTCCAGGTGACGGCCCGGGACAAGGGGGTGCCATCACTGCAGGGCTCCACCACTGTGGTGGTGCGGGTGGCGGATCGCAATGACAATGAGCCACGCTTCATGCAGGACGTGTTCACTTTCTATGTGAAGGAGAACCTGCAGCCCAACAGTCCTGTGGGCATGGTGACTGTGATGGACTTCGACAAGGGCCGCAACGCAGAGCTCAGCCTCTCCATCCAACCCAGCGACCATGACCAGGCAGCCAGCATCTTCTCCATTGAGAATGACACTGGAACCATTTTCTCCACTGTCTCTTTTGACCGGGAGCAGCAGACCAGTTACACTTTTAAAGTGAAGGCAGTGGATGGAGGTGAGCCGCCACGCTCTGCTACCGCCACTGTGTCCCTCTTCGTGATGGATGAGAATGACAATGCGCCTACGGTCACCTTCCCCAGCAACAGCTCCTACACAGTGCTGCCGCCCTCCAGCAACATGCGAACCGTGGTGGCCACAGTGGTCGCCACCGATGCGGACACTGGTCTCAATGCTGACCTCAACTACAGCATAGTCGGGGGCAATCCCTTCAAACTCTTTGAGATTGACCCAGCCAGCGGCGTGGTGTCGCTAGTGGGCAAGCTGGCCCCCAAGCACTACGGCCTGCACCGCCTCGTGGTGCAGGTGAACGACAGTGGGCAGCCACCCCAGTCCACCACTGCCCTGCTCCACGTCTTTGTCAACGAGAGCCTGTCCAATGCCACAGTGGTGGAAAGCCAGGTGGCCCGCAGCCTCCACACACCCCTCGCCCAGGACATTGCTGGCGACCCCAGCTACGAGCTGAGCAAACAGCGGCTTAGCATAGTCATTGGTGTGGTGGCAGGCATCATGACTGTCATCCTCCTCATCCTGGTGGTGGTCATGGCCCGCTACTGCCGCTCCAAGGGCAAACATGGCTACGAGGCCGGCAAGAAGGACCATGAGGATTTCTTCACCCCACAGCAGCATGACAAGGCCAAGAAGCCCAAGAAGGACAAGAAAGGCAAGAAGGGCAAGCAGCCCCTCTACAGCAGCATCGTCACCGTCGAGGCTTCCAAGCCCAACGGGCAGCGCTATGACAGTGTCAATGAGAAGCTCTCCGACAGCCCTGGTATGGGGCGATACCGCTCAGTCAACGGCGGCCCTGGCAGCCCTGACCTGGCCAGGCACTATAAGTCGAGCTCGCCGCTGCCCACCGTCCAGCTGCACCCGCAGTCCCCCACGGCCGGCAAAAAGCACCAGGCAGTGCAGGACCTGCCCCCGGCCAACACCTTCGTGGGCGCCGGTGACAACATCTCCATCGGGTCGGACCACTGCTCCGAGTACAGCTGCCAGGCCAGCAACAAGTACAGCAAGCAGGTAAGAGCGCTGCACCCCGGGCCGCCGCGGTCTGCCCACCCCCCGCGCAGCCCCCGACACGCACGTATACACACGTACACACACACACACCCCGGGCGAGAGAGCGGCGATGCCCGCCTCCCTCCGCCTCCCACACCGGCACAAGCAGACACGACCGTCAGGTTCAATGACCCGTTCAGCCTGGTATCCCCACCCCCCTCCCCCGTGCAGGCAGTCAGGTGCCCGGACCAACACACAGCACGCATGAGAGAGAGTCAGAGATCTTTATGATTATTATAATTCCCTCCGTTTTTCACACCCGGCAGCCAACCAGCGCGTCCGTGCAGCCGCACCGACGGGGGCGCCGGTGCGACCGCCCCGCCGAGCCGGCGGGCGCGGTGCCTCCCCCGCAGGCGCAGCGGTAGCCGGCTGCGAGGGCGGGGGGCGGGCCGGGGACGCGGTCGCTAGCCCAGGCACCGGGCTGTAGGGCAGCCTGAGATGCCTTTATCAGCCGCCCGCCCGGAAGCCAATCCTAGCGGATGTGGAGGGGTCAGAGACCCTGACTCAGTGAAGCCTTGTTCCCCTCTCCGCCCCCGCGGTCTTTGCCGTCGTCCCCCGGCCCTGCTTTCGGCGGCCGATTCCGCTCGCAGCGGGCATTTCCCCCGCCTTGGAGACAGGGAGCTCTGGCTGAGGAGGAAAGTTTCGCCTCGGTCGCCAGGTATTTTGCTCAAAGGGGTTGTTGTCTGCCTGTCGCTTCCTAAGGCTCTCGGTGAGAGTGGAATTGCAGCCGCCGAGCTGAAGCGTTAATGGCTGTTATTACTAGGTCATTCATTAGGACCAACATGCTTAAATAATCCACAGTGCCTGTCTGCAGTCTAATTTACAACACAGAGATTGCTCTCATTGCAGCAGTTGCTCTGAATACATGTAAATGTTAGTGAGCGTAGAATCCCACCCCAGTATGTTTTAATTGTGTGGTTCCCCCCCCCCCCCCCTCCTATTGTATATCCCATGAAATTCATTACTTCAAGCTGTGAGACCCTAATTTGCGAGCACAGCTGCCTCATAGCTCAGTCTGTAGAGAGTGTGACTGCTGTGAGACCTCTGAGAGCGAGGTGTGCCTTCAGTCTCAAGTGACTGGCTCTCATCTCGGCTGTGTTGGCGGAGGTCGGTTCAGTGAAGCTCCGATAGCGTAAAACAGGTGACGGTAGGGATTTCTTTACAGTCCTTGAAATAAAATAGGGATTGAACAGAGGAGAATCAAGGTCCTCAGTGAAAGCATCTATTTTGTTTTATAAGACACATATGTAGCCTGAACAGAGATCCGTTTTCTTTGGGGGAGTACTTTTTGAGGGATGGTAAAATGAGATACTTAACACCCGATGATTTCCATTACATCTTTCCATGTAAGATAATATTCTGAATGTTTCCTTAACTACAGTGCGTGTTACACACGAATCTAGAGAGGAATTAATGCTGATTCATGTAAATACAGAGCCAAGTCTGGAACAGGGAAATTCTGACTAAGTTGACAATAATTATTTTTCAACTTATTAACATGCAAATATGGTACACTATGACTTTTTATACTTTGAAACGTCTGCTACTCTACTACAATTGAAGTTTTACAACGTGTTGCCAGTATTTGCATTCTACTAAAAATACTTAAAAATATTGTAAAAGAAAATTAATTGCATGAGCCACTCAGTCTTCCAGATGACAAAAAAAGCGTGATTGATGTACTATCTGCCAGTATTTTTGTTTATGTTGTTTTACAAGTGATACAAATTTACAGAACGTTTGATACAGTAGTTTCTGGGTGATACATTTCATTAACTTTCTCCTGGAGAGTACATTATAGTTTCAGTTTGAAAATAGTCTGTATAAAATACAAAGTACTAAGAAAGTTCCTAAGCTTCCAGCTGCTAAGGTTTATTAAGCACATAGTAGATTATGCCGTTTTAGTGAACACTGGAATAACAAAGTAGCAGTGGAACATAAGTTAATCAGATACTACTTCTTGCTGCTGCAATTCATGTAAAAATATGAATTATAAACTGTCAAAGTGTAATTTATTTTCAGTGTAAAAGAACGCCTTGCATTCTAGTGTGGCAATGGTAAAGGATTACACCATATAAATTACTGTTCAACTTGATAAAAAACTTATTTAAGTTTATATTACAGAAATATTTTTTTAATTACTTAACATTTTTGAAGGGTATATTTTGATATAGAATATATTAGAAGATTTCTTAGTAGAAGAAAATGTCTTTATTATGTTTTTACTTGCAACAATCAAACCAAAAGAAGTACATGCTGAATCGCTCCATTATTTATCTAGTTCGTTACAAAAGTTATTTATCAGTGTTGATAGTTTCCCTGTGCTAAGTGTTTAGTTTATTAAGGTTAGTTTACCTGAGTAGTTTATAGCTGATATTCCAATGCCTTGTCTTTTTATTTTTAAACATGTAGAAAGTATTTGCGCACTTGTAAAGCATGCATGTAAAGTAAGGAAAGTGCCCAAGAAAACAGTACAGGTAGTGCTAAATAACAGGCTTCATAAGAGAAACCATCAGGCACAAAACTTGATACTGATTTCCTGTGGGTACTTGCCAGCTTGCTGCTGAGCGACTTTTATTTAGTTTCGTTCACACTTTTGCATGATAGCGGGGACATTAAGACTTATTTGCATAAACAATATGTAAGCTCTTCACATCTCAAACATTGACAGTGGAGCATTTCTCAGTTTATCAGGCAAAACACATGAGGATTTTTAGCACCCAAACCACGTGGAGCACATTGTTTAGAGAGAAATGTGAAGCAGTGGCAGATGAAGGGTTCTGATGTGGTGTGTATCAGATCGTTTCATAGTGCAGCTCTACGTGTGAAATAGAACCAGTGGCATGTTGATGTGACCATGGTGGGGAGACTAGCTGAAACCTCTAAGGCTGCCTTTATTTCCTTCTTGGCAGTTCCCTTTGTTCTAAGGAGACATTAGAAGGTGTATAAAGTTTTAGAATAAATGAGTGGACACAGAAGAATGTACCTGCTCTAAGTTACTGGGGATGAGAGCAATACTAATTTCCCATTAGTGTAATTAGAATCAGTAATGGATACTTTAATCTATCTACAATATAGCGGTCAGGAAATGAAGTCTCTACTTATGTGACTGACTGGTATACCCCAGTGAATACAAGTTGTTTTCATTCTGATCATTTGATACTTCCTTTTTGAAGGTAATGCATTGAATTTCTTAAATGAGTTGCCAAATACATCCTGATTGATATAGTACTGTATAGGAGACCTTCAGTGGAGAAAACTACAAACAATTTGCAACTCTCTTCCTTCTTGACATCAGGTGTTTTATATGAAGTTTAAAATTAAATTCTGTATTCAGTAGACTTCTGATATCTTACTGTCACATTTTTAGAAGATCTTTCACAAGTTTGTCTCCTACTCTTGTCTTACTTAGAATGGTATTCCTCTGAAATATTCTTTTAGAGTCCCATTTACCAATTCTCTCCTATTCAGTAAAGCACTAACATATTACATAATGGCAAACAAATGTTTAAATCACGTAGTATTCGATAGGTCTTAATCACTTGCCAAAAGTTAAAGCTGTACAGAAGTGTTCTGCTTAATGGAGATGAGTTTAAGCAAGTGTTTTTCTGAACCAGAGCTTTAAAATCTGAACCCTCCAGGTGCATCATATTGCTTGTGCGGAGACTGAATGCTGCTAACCTTCAGCAAAGACAGCCAAAGATAAGGAAAGCTCAGTGCCTGAGAGGAATCACTTAGCAGCTTGGAGGATTGCATCCTTAATCATAATTCTAATAATAGATTTTAATTGTAAATAATTGTTTATTTTCTCGTGTTAGTTTCAGATATATCTTTATAAGATATTTTTTCCACTTCGTTTCACAGTGCAAAATAGTGGCATATGAGCAGGTTATTTCACTGAAACTTTTAATCACAAACATGAGATTAGCATGTTAACAAGCACTGCTTGAAGAACAGGCCTTGTAAACCCTGTTTATATGTTTACATTTGGCTTCTTGGTTTCTTTTTTACTTGCTCTGCTCAACAAACAATGATTATTGACTACTTAAAACACTGCAGTGGTGGTGGTTTTAGTTTTGTTTTTTGTTTTGTTTGTGGTTTTTTGTTTGGTTGGTTTTTTTGGTTTTTTGTTTCCTTTTTTTTTTAGGAGATATTGGTCACCATCAGTAGAATTAGCAAAACGAGTACTGGAATTCCTAAGCAGTGTTATTTCTCTGCTTGGGGGTATTGGCTTCCTAGCCAATTCTGTAATCGTTTCTGAATTATCCCTATGCCTTTTCTAATTGAAAATGTACCATTTAGTGAAGAAAAATTTTTATCATATCAGAGTGTGCTGAAACACTAGTCAAAACTAGATGCATTTGCTGTAAAGTCTTATTTCCATTAAAGTGAAATATGTAGAAATTAATATCTTAAAAAATTCTTTGTACAGTAGCCAGTTAGTTTGTTTCATAACATTTCAAACGTTGATCAGTCTGTTGCAATGTTGAAGCATTTTGACGAGTTGGTTAACATATATGCAGATTATGTCTATAAACTAAATGGGTCCGTTTCCTCATAAATATGTGCATGTAACCAGCAGCCTTAATAGGATCCCAAATCCATCCATTGAGGGGGCAATCAGTTTAACCATGCAGGAAAGCATCATCTTTTTTCGTGCTTATGTACAGACAAACACACAGAGGCTTATCTCAAAGACTGCTTTTTATAATCACAAAGCAACTCTCAAGAATAAAGCTTTTAACAACTTTCGGCTAAGCAAATATTGTACAGTATAATAATTGTAACAATAACAGTGTTATGGTACCACTACGTGCAATGTAGATAAATGGGAACATTGTCATTAAGTTCTTTCATATAGCTAACTTGAATGCTGTTTGGTGCAATTTTCTATTCTCAATTAGCATTATATTAAATACTTTACAATTAGTTTTTAAGTGTGACCCACATTTGACCTTCAGTAACAAATTATGACGAAAGAGAGGCTAATTAAACATGAAATAGATGGATTGTTGATGCTTTAATTATCTTTAACATAAAGTGTTCCACTGCTAAGTGTAGCCTTTATTTTTTTCCTCTTCAGTAAAATCATGTTGTACAGCGTGCAAATGACTAAGTTACCACTGAATCATTCTGCACTCCCAGGAGATGTACAGAGCCAAAAGAGACAGGATCTGAGTAAAGGAGGATTCATGCTCTGAATAAGTAAAGAACTGTACTATTATAGGCAAGGGGTAGCAAGAAACATCTTTAAAAGGCTAGGATCTAATTTATCAACTCAGACAGCTCTCTGGCATTATACATACCAATATGAACCTGGGTTTTAACCGTGGTTAGCAGTTTGCCTATTGCTGTGTCAGTCTTTGTACTGTATAAGTGTATTTCTGAGTGTGCTGCTGCTTCTTTCTCTCTTTTTTTTTTTTTTTTGTTGATATGTTTAGATGCATTGTTTTCTAGTATTTGACATATTTGCTAGTTTAACCAACTGTCAGCAGTGTTTCAGAGAAACATCTGTTCTGCATCTTCAGGCATATTTTCCTTTAAGGATTTGCTTTCAAAAGTTTTAGAAGGTTTATGTAATTAGTGATCTGCTGGGCCACTTTAAGATGTAAAACTTATCAAGTTGGTTTTGCATTAAAATATAAAAGAAATTCAATAGACTTCAGAAGTAGTTAGCATTGTGCTCCTATGTCAATTATTATAACTAAGTCCTTTAGGAGTGCTGTGAACTCTTTGCTGTATTTGCTGAACTTTTTAGCATCTAATTACTAATCTTAACAGGACACATCAGTTTCATTTTCTTTCACTATATATACAGGAAATATTGGTACAGACATACGAGCAATTCCGTAGAATATTTAGCAGGCTGGTTTTCTAAGTTTTCTAAGTAAGTCTCTTTCCAACAGATACTTAGAAACTGTGAAAGCTGCAAAACAATTTCCTTCTTTTCAGTCTTAGCCTGCATGTAATAAGTTCAATGTAATTTATGTTCTACATTTCTCAATTTTTTTATTACATTTTTAGGTGTTTTTATTTCACTGTGTGCTCAGGCAATATTTTTCTGTATTTTTCTCCCCTGATTTTTCTTTCCTAGAAGAGTAGATTTGTTGTCTGTCTGTTATCAGATTTTGGACTTTGTTAGCATATACTATATGTTCATTTTAATCAATAATTAAACCAACAAAAAATAGCCCGAGTTACTATCCAGAATAAAAAGAAAGTTTTTAATTATTATTATTGTATATGAATTTGCATGATTTCAATTTTTGAATGAAGATTGTAAAAGAAAACTCTGACATTCATATAGGTGTATGTCAAGTTTATTGACTGTGCAATTTAATGAAAAGTGTTTTAGTAACATGGACTGTGCAATTCAAGTTATTCTAACAGGCTACACTGCATGGCCCAGTAGCAGTATAAGGAGAACAGTTGAAATACTGTTATTACAAAAATTTGAAATTAGTTTATTTCAGTTGATCTCACAACATCCAATCCTATCAAGCCTTACAAAATGCACATTGATAGGTAAATAGTACAAATGAAATTCACCTATATCCTGTATCATCTCATGTTTTTTCTTATTTGTATGAAGTTGCACAGTTGGAAATTTTTAAACCTTAATTAGAGGCAGGTAAAAATAATTTATGTATCCAAGATCTGATGAAAACAGTAGATGAGATTAAATTACAGGATCCCTTTGAGTTTTGACTTCTATGAAAAAAAAGTCTAAGGAGAGGGGAAAGAATATACACATATTATGAAAAAGCTAGAACTGACTTACTGTCTTCCATAAACTTCAGGCAACAGAGACTTCCCAATATCACTTTTATTTTCCTGTTGTGGATGACAAAATATCACATTAATGCTGGAATAACCAAGGTTAGTTGGGGCATCTAAAATGTGATTTACAACAGAAGAAGATAAAGGAGGATTTAAAACTTCATTTCTTATTTTAGTGCAATTTCCTCTATAAATATTTAACTGAGAGCAGCTCATCAACAGATGTCAAAATCTCAAAATGTGATTGTACTGAATTACTAGTTAGTCAAGTTCCTGAACAATTTCAGTGGCACACATTGGAGATGTGGAAGTCGTGGAAATGTGATTAACATGAGCAATTTACTCAATCTTATGTGCCCATTTTCACTAATAAGAGTTATAAAATTATAAAATTACAGTAACTTTTGACTGTATTAGAAAAATAGGGAATAAATTTGATATATAACCTACATGAGCAGCATAGAGGAACCATTTTTTTTTTTAAAAGGAGAAAATGGGAAAACTTAAAAGTTTTGGTTTTTAGCAGTTTGAGCAAAAATAATATTCTGGCCACATTTAAAATGGAATGATATGTAAAAGTGATGTGCTTTCTCTCTTGAAATGGTTTATATCAATCAAACTATCCTGTCATTTAGGTAACACAGCTGTTTTCCAATCATTAGCTTGTAAAATGCTGCAGCATAACCCCAAAAGTATAGTTTAATTGTACTCAGAGTGGATCACAAATGACACAATTATTAGAAGCTGAAGAATAGCATTATGTTTGTCTTTCAAAACTTAGTTTACCTTATTAACTACTGGCAAGGGTGAGTATATTTTTTAAAGGCAAACATTGTTCTGTAAGATGAGATTTTGTTACAGATTTTACGTTCTGAATCAAACAATCTAATGGCTGAGTTTGTAATCCTTGAAGGAAATAAATGCGTTGTTGCAAGCAGAATTCTTGGAACATTAAGAAGCAATAAAATTAATATTTATCAAAGTATTTGATATAGAGTCTTTTATTATCTACAGATAATATGAAGTCAAATTATAGATAACGTAAAGTCAATTTATTAAGACTAGGTACAGAAGGTAGGTACTAGCTGATGTGCTGAAAATCACTCACAGAATATGTACTAGAACTAGAACACAGAAATATCAGTTCCTTCTGCCAAAAATTTAGAGAGAATTTTACCTCACAGCCTTGTCTGAAGCAGTTCATTTTAGTTACCACATTGAAAGTAAAAGAGTATTTGTCACCTGACAGGATAAAAATTCCTGCATTACGTGGTCACGTGATTATTATGGAGAATCCTCCACACGCTCCCTGAAAAGTAGTTTCTTGACTGGGGTTGTGGCCAGGAAATGTGTGTCTTTTGTGGTATGTGCCAAATGTTTTCTCTGTTGTAGCACTGCTCAGAGAGAAGCAGCGAGGGAGGGGACGAGTGTCATAATTTATTCTGTCTATCCATGTATAGATGTCAAGGACTTTTCAGCCCTGGAGCAGTGTAAAATATGAGAACTAGCCCCTACTTCCTTCCCCCCTACTCCTTTACACCAAATCCATGTGAGGCAGAGTTGCTTTAACACATTCTCAGAGACTTATCCTTGGAGAAAATATCCTTTATCAGGACAATACTTTTACAGGGATACAACTTGATGTAGAATTGTGTTTCTATGCTGAAGAAGGAATGGAAATTGTGGAGACCATCATGGTGTTCTGGGTGTGATTCAGCTATCTAAACTTATGCATCGTGCTGTCACTTAAATAGCCTAAACTTTCCGAAATACCTGCCCAGAGCTGCATGGACAGGGTGTATGATGCAAGACCTGGGTGACTTCTGGGACGCTCTTCTGTAGCTGCAACTCAAGGCTAAACAAAAAAGAAATCACTTGCCAATTGTTTGGTTTACTCGAAGAAACAATAGTTAAAATGACTTTAAGTACTCTGTGAAATGTAGTGCATTCTGGCAAGGTTGAAAATGTTTTTTTCAGTAAGAATTTACGCATAGTTTTCAAATGTGTGTGCCGTACGTGTCTGTTAATAGAACGTATGTGTGAAGATGTATGCACACATATATACTGATGTTAGGTTAACAAGTTATTTTTGAATTGACACAAACTGTTTCTGTTTTCAGTGAAACAATACTGACAACAGTTGGCTTAACTAATTTCCATTCATCTTCAGACATCTGAGGCTGATGTTTATCTCATGTTTGGTGAAACTACAGGTAGTTCCATGAAAGTCAATCAAATTTAACTAATATCAACCACTCAAGTTAAATTAGGTGATATAATATTCAGAGACTCCTTTATATTAAACAAGATATAGATACAGTAGACCAGTTTATCAGTTTGGATGTTATGCATCAAATCTCCTGCATTCAACTTATATAGCATGCATATATCTATAATTTGCAAAATAACAGAGTAGGTTTTCACCATTTATTACATCCAAATGTGAAATTATCGTAGTAACAGTTTCTGGGAACGATGTGGCTTTAATAACATTTCAAAAAGTATGATTCTAGTATTAAACACATTCTTACTCAAACTAACAGCACAGCAAGAGTATGTATGGCAAGCTACCTTTGTTCAGTGACCTGATAGATCATGGTGTTTATTTGTGGAGTTGTGTGTTACCGCTTGTAGGCATACTTACCAGAAAGACTTGGCCTGAAAATTCATATCAGCTTTATAATGCAAAACTTTGTCTCTCAGATGAAATCTGGCCATTTGCTTAGGCAAATCTATTTAATTTATTTGGGAGTCCTTTTTTAAACACTATATTTAACAAGAGAAAATAACTTCAGTAGTTTGCAAGCTTTCTAAAGATGAAAGACAAGAACGGAAATATGGATAATAAACCAACAGCAAATTAAAGTATTAGTTACTTCACCTGGCTCCAACATTTTTACAGTGATATTTTAAGTCCCTGTTTTACCATCTTTACTGTTCACAACTTCTGTGTCTGCTGATTTCAACATATATTTGGTCTCACTCTCCATCATGTCACCCCTGTTCTAAGGAAGTTACGTTGTCATAAAATTTGAGTAATGAAATGGTGAATCAGTTTCCTTATCTCCAGCCATGTATTCTAAATTGATTATAATGACATAACTTGTGCCTTCTGTGATAGCGAGAGAGGATATCCATAATTCTGTTGAATCAGAAAAATTCTATTTTCAATGAGCATGTAATTATTTTCCAGTTATAGCAGAAGTTTACAGACGGACAGTAATTGATTTCTTTGGGAGATAAATATTTGTTTTATTTTCATGTTGTGAGTTCTTTTACAGAAGGAATAGTTGCACTGGAAGCTAGAAATCTCCACTTAAGACAGGTCACTACATGCTCGGCCACTGACCCTCAGCCCAGATTGTGGGTAAGGTCTGTCATGTAGATTTAGAAAATTCACTCAGAAGACTCCTCTAACTATATACTAATGTTTTTTTTCTACTTCCTGAAACATAAGGACCTGAATCTATCACTTTATTTTAATTAAATGTTTCTAAATATGAATAAAATTCAGTTATTTCTAGAGCAGGCATCAATTCGTATGAGTAAAAGTGACAGCAATGGGTGTGAAACAAAGCAGTACCAATTTTCATGGTGGCTTTCAACTATGACTTTTTTCGAAAAAGTACAACACATAGTCTGGGTCATGTATTTTACCCAATTTATTACTATATACATGTAAACCAGAATAGAATAACATATCTGAAATATCTAACAACAGTGTGGATGAGAGTAGTACTTAATAGGAATGACAAAGAACTACCACCGAGGTACAGCAGGTATTTCACCAGGATGTGGGTTCATGTAATGGGTGGGTTTGTTCAGTAGGTTGAGACTTGATGCTGGCAGCTCCCTTGGCCACATATGAAGCGAGTATAGGTTAGTGCAGCACAAAAACTCATCTTGTTGAAATCCTCTGAGTCCATATATGGAATTGTATGTTACTAAAAAGCATGCTGCTTGTGGTGGTTTTATGTGCTTTTTTTACATTTATTTAAAAAAATACACAAGGGAGATTTAGTTTAGAATTGAAGGAAACTTGTGTAACTGTTTTCAAAACAGCACTGCCTTTGCCATTCCTTGTTTTGCAGAGATCACTGGACACTTAGATGATTTGTCCTGTTTTTTTTGTGCGACACCAGTTCTTTAAATATTTATTTATCAAATTTTGCTAGTATTTTGGATCTTTTTGGTTGTTCTTTGATGCAGAGGAAAAAATAAGCAACCGTGTGAAATTCCTCTGTGCAGAATAAATTAAGAAGATTTTGTTTTCATTATATTGCAGAATATGTTATCACTTAGTGACATTCAATGAGACTGGAGGATGGTACATTCAATTGGCCCTTCAGACACTGCTGAAAGAATTGAAAATTCATCTCGGACTTTCTAATACTGAATATTAGTGCACCTTTCTAGGAACCTTGAATGCTAACTTTATGTATTTTTTCTTTACTAGTTCTTAGTTACATATATAAAGTGACTGAACTTTTCAAATCATAGAGTAACCTTCCAGGAGAATTAATGTTACAGAAGTACGAAAGGACTGGCTAAGGTATTGCTCTATCAAATGTTTCTAAAAGGCTTTCTGTATAAGACTTTGTGATCTACTATTGATGCAAATTACTGAGGATAAAAGAAAATCCATCTGTTATCAAAGAAAAAAATAAATGAAGTAAGTCCAGGGATTTGAAAGACTTAGCATTAAGGACTAAGAATTCATACTTTGTGATGGGTTTATAGTAACTGACAGTAGAAAAGACTTCTTTTTAGCATTCACAATGTGTGGGGGTTTTTTATTTTTTTTTTTATTGAAAGAAAATGGCTTTGCCATAAAAGCTTCTCATGTAACATATCCTGTTTCATTTCATAATTTCATATTCTTCACTGAAATGTCTCAATTAAAATATGACCTACACCATTTCATGTCGTGTTGGGCATCACTAGTTTTGTTATTATTACCCTTACACTTAATCAAATTGTCTGTAGCTAAATAAATAGCATTTCATCAAGAATCGTTGGTTTTCAGTCAGCTAGCAGACAGATTATTGGCATGAGAACAGATCTAAGGCTAGTGTCTCCAATCTGTAACTAATTGTACGCTGATAATAGTACTGCCCACGGGCAAATCTTACTCTCTGTCCTGATCTATGATAGATTTTCCTGTACGTTAATATTAAATCAGATGGAGTCATTTTGTAATACTGTTACAGTTACTATCTTTAACCTTTCCTTTTCAATTTGAAATACATGCTGTTTGGAGATACTATCACTGTGTTTCATTTCTGAAAAGAAATGAAGGAAAATCTAAAGGAAAACATAATAGCCATGCTTTTTTCTTGCGATTCTCCTCTTAAAACGGTCTCTTCTTTAGGAGGTAAAGTACTGTTGATACTTAAATAGGTATTTAACTGTAAAATCACATTCTACTGCTTGGCTCGGAGGTGAAAGGAATGTGCCTGACAAATTGCAGCAGGAAGTGGTGCCTCACTTTAGCGTGGTGGTATGTGGGCAGGTGGTTGTGAATGTGGGTACCACAGTGCTCTCTGGACCAGCTGCAGACCGCGTAGTAACGTGCAGTATACATGCAATTACTGCGTTAAGACGTTATAAACATTCACATTTTTCAAGTGTGAAGCTGATGAGGGTGACTACTGGAGCCCCTGTACTGTACCAAGACTCCATCATTTCAGGCTCTTCACAAATGCAGAACATACTGTAAGAGTTGCTTTTAAACAAGGGATACACGGAAGGTAGAATAACACATACTGTAGTCAGCACAGTATAGTGCTCCAAAAGAAAGATGTCTTCTGATCTATGTGAGTTATTCTTGTGAAAAGATTCCAACAGTTTTAAATCTGGTTTTTCACCTTGCTAGTTATGCAAACGACTCTTCATTTTTTCACTAAAGCAAGTGGGAATTGTTCACTGTCACAAATAATAAATAACAAGAGTACCTGATCTGCACAGCATGGAAGCGATAAAAACACATGCTTATGAGTGCTTGAGATTTCACAGCTATTAATTTTGAACTTTTTGATTGCAGTTCTGTTTTACAAGAGTGGATGCTGTTAGGGCAGCACTACACTGTGACAGTGAAAGATTATGACAACATGCATTTATCACTATGAGCTTGATAAATTCAGTGTAAGAGATAGTCAGAAAATGCCCCTAAACCTGAAGTCAGAAAATGCATCTTGCCTTCGCTGAAAGTTAAACTTTTTTTTTATTACTACTAATAATCTTTAGTTCTAAGTTAATACTAACATCAATATATTTGAGAATGTTTATTTTTGCATAGTGAAATGTACAGCTCTTATCAATGTTAGTAAGTTCCTTATCGTGTATATTGAGGGACACTAGGAGTTTATGTGCAGAATGCTATTGTATATACAATATGTATTCACGTACGGATAGGTCCTTTACAAAAGGTCAACAAATACTATAACATCTTTGGGATTAAAAAACGTCAGAAGGACTCTTCAGGCTTCAAAGAACATTTGAAAAAAAATTTTAATGCACCTTAGCATTTAAAGCCTAAATTATCAGTTTTGCCTAAAAGTGTACTCCCCAACTACTTCTATGTAAATAAAAATGTGGTAGATCATGTCTTCCATTTTGAGGTTGCAGTATTCACAGTATGGTAGAAGTGTTTCAAGTCAGAAACTGCATTTTTAGTTTATGGGTAGAAACAGGGATTTCAGTAATAATTAGGCATCATTCTGATGCTGTGTACTGTAAGACAACAGAACACAAAGCATCTGAATGCTGAATCTATACTATTTCTGTTCAAATTTCACAGCCATGACAGAGAAGAGAAATCCTGTGGTATACAGTAGAAAAAAGTCCTGAATAAGGGAAGAGATTTAAAAATAACATATCTAGAAATGTTAGTACCTCTTTTTTTGTTCATTATCTTTCTAGGGAATCCATCTCCAGCCTTTCTAAAACTCTCACCGTGCTGCTAGTTTCTTTTCACATTTTCAGAATATCATCAAAGCCATGCTAATCTGGACCAAGGACATGTCTCAAGAGTCCTGGAATCTCTGAAGAAAAAAACTTTGTTGGCTTTCCTATATTTGACATAATAGAAATGCACCTCGAACTTTTTAAAAATATAAGGAGAGGACAGTTTGCTGCTTTACAAGGCAGGTGTTATAGGTTGCAATCAACAGTTTATGACAAGATTAATAAGAAAGAACTGCAGATCCAAGAGGCATATGCTGTCAGTGAATGACTAGCTCAATAATTAGACAGTTTGACTTTTGACTGCAGTAAGTTTCTTATAGTTTGTAATGTGTATCCCATGTTTAAGGCATTGTAGACTTGTAATCTGTAGGAGGGAAAGGAACAATCTCATGAGAAAAGGAAACTCAGCTTTCTGCCTACAACCTTTTTTTTTTTTCCCCGTGTAGTGGAAAACTGCAGGTGTTTGTTTTATCTCCCAAAGGAAAGGCCTAGCGTTTAAGCAAGACTTTTCTCATAGAAAAGGGAGAACAGCCAGATTTCTTTTTCTTTTTCTTTTCTTTTTTTTTTATTTTGTTTAATCCCTGGATTTTTCTTTGGCACTCAGAAAGAAGAGCTATTTTTTAAATTCATTCTAGGATTCTAGTTTCTGGTAATCTTTTATTAAATAATTGAAAAAAAGTTGTTAGGCATAACTTTGTCAAGTAAAATGGTGCTCTCTACCTTTGTCTTCATCAAAAGCAGTGCACGTTTAAGACACTGGGGGATATGGACAGGAAAGCTGCATCTTTCTATGCTTTTAGGACTGCCTACTTTTTTCCCTATGCTTACATTTTGAGTGATTTTGAAGAGACTCTTACATGAAGCATAGACTAGCTAACTAATGTGAATAAAAGGATAAAAATTTAAAAAGTAAAGACTACTTGTGATGGAAACAATTGCTTCCAATTTTTGTTTCTCCCCAGTTTCTCTTTTATTTAAACATAAATATTCTGATGAAATAAATTAATCTAGTGAACCTTAAAATAATCACTTCTATATTGGCTTTTTGAAGACGTGTTTTGAGACCGAAATAAAGTCAATCTGTTGATTTGTTTGTGTTTTAGAGGTGGAACTTTTCTTCAGGAGGCAGTAGAATAGTACACTGACATATTTGGGAATTTTACTTGCATATAAGTTACCTTAGAATCATATAGTATCTGTGTTCTAATCCAAGTTATCTTACTCTGAGTTTTTAGTCTTACCTTCCCAGTGGCATCATGAAGATTTTGATATTTTAATTTCAGCCTCTGTTCTTCCCATCTAACCAGTTTATTTTTCTCATACAGCAGCAGTCAGATACTCCTGCACACTAAGGGTCAAACATTAAGAAAATGCGGAGGCTGAACTCTATTTATGTTTCGTTATTTCTGCTGGATTGCACAAAGTGTTGGAGATCCAGAAGTATGTTACTATTAGTTTTGTGGTAGTGGGTTTTTTTATTGGTTAGTTGTTCGGGGTTTTTTTGATAGTTAACTTCTGCCATGAAACCTTCAATATTTGAAGGTCTGAGCATATATGGTGAAAGGTAAGACAGTGAAGACAGGAAAGATCTTCATTTAGAGATTTTTCCTGTTCCATAGAGTAGCAGAACATGTCTATATGATGTTTTGGACACTGTTTTCCCAAAGAGAGATCTTTTCTCTGTTACAATAAGGACAAAGCCAAATCAAACCAAATAAAAACATTCCCCAAATCAAGCTGATTTGTGTTTCCATGAATCAACATCCCAAGTTAAATTCAGAATCAGTCTGGCAAACACCTATGGCTGACCTATGCTGTAAAGAGTAAACAGAGGAAATGTCTGTTTTATGGCTAATCCTCTGTTTTTCATGAAACCTCTTTTCTTTCCAAAAGAGGCTTAAGTATTTCGAGTACAAATGAAATGGTGCCCGTCTTCGCTACTTTTCAATAATTCAAGAGCTAGGAAGCCTGATTTGTGAGAAGCTTATTCTGTGACTTTGTGTGTAATTGACAGTGAAGGGGGAAAATGAGGCAATGTTATGCTTTTGCTAGCACTTTTTAAAGGAAGGAATATATTTACTCATTAATGATCCAAGCTATGAATAGATTCATGGCTTATAGCACAGTCTTAGAGGGGGTAAGGGAATTTAAGGGTTTATCACATAGCCTTAAAGGGGCTAGGGGAATTTAAAAGAAAGATATTCAGACTGGAATATTCTGGGTAAACATTTACCTATCTTCTTGGCAGTTCATTATTAAATTATGTGTTGACATTTTGCAGGCACAGAAGGAAAAGAAAGGTACAGACAAAGAAACAGAAACACACTGATGACCTATTGTTAGAGTTTAAGCAGAGTGAATGATTAGCATCTAAAGTATGGAGCAGTGATAATAAAAATCATTGCAAACTACTATCCAGAGTGCATCGTATCCAGTAATACAATTTACTTCATTACATTACTTCATGATGTGGTACTGTATGATGCAGTATTATTATATGGTCTCTGTGTCCTGGGCTTAAACTTGTTCAAAGTATTGGACTAGTTCTAAGCAGTAGATGTTTTATGATGAAGTTCAAATGAATCTGTTAATATAGTTGTCAAATAATGAAATCACATTGAAGTGTGGGGTATTTTTGGATGTGTTTGTTTGGAGTTTTTTTAATCAAATATTCTCATGTATATTTAAGGGGAGGAGGGGAAAAATCCATGTGAGAAATACAGGACCTCATTAACAGGGTGCTGTCATGAGTGTCCTTCAACATAGGTTCAGATCTGTCTTATTTTAGACATGCCCTCAATGTTACATCATTGTCCATAAGATGTGAGTAATAGCATTTTTTTTTTTTTTTACTTCACAGGGATGTTACGAGTTTGGACAAAGGTCTGTAGTGGAACTAGTGTTCTTGCTGAGTGCAGAATTTTGTCCACATTCTGGATTCTAGACTGCAAGTAAGAGTCAGAGTCCAAGTGCTGTGAGAGTCAGGTTCCCTGATCTGGTGGTGCTGTCATACATCCCGAGGGATGGGCAAACAAGCACAAATTGTAAAGTTACTGTATTTGGCTTTTCGAAGTGTTACAGTATTTTTTGCAAGGTAGTTTGAAATGACTCTGCTGAGATGATGTATCTTATATGTTTATAGAGATGGCTTATAATACAATGGTATATGAAGTGCAATGTCTTACATGTTTTTCTCCTGTTTACTACATCAGAATTCAATTCCTATTTACTGATTTATGTTGATAGTAGGATAACAGATATTTAGATTTACCCAAATATGCTAATTCTCAATTTATATTTCATTATTAAAATATAGTAGATGTTTCAGCCTAATATTAGATCATAGCGGTCTTATTTAGCACTATTAAAATAAGCTTAACTTCATGCACTGTACAGAGATAAGGTTTTCAAAAGTTCCTTGTATTAATCTGTGTTCCCTGCAAAGATTTAGTTAACTGGGGAAGAATTGGGCTCAACTCATTTCTATGAATGTATTTTAATCAACAGAACTGTTGTTAGATTCGTATATGTATATTAGGTTGAGTTCTCAATGTAACAATGAGGTCCAAATGCCAATTCTAATGGAGAATTATATTTTTAGAAGTTTGTTACTTAAAGGTGTAGTTTGGCCCTAAGACAAATTCATCTTACCTCAGCTTGCTTTTCATCTATCACAAGTCACTTCAAAGGAAGAGGGATAGGTACCTTCGGAAGTCAAGCTGTTCTATCTACTTTAGGTATTTACTGTCCCATGGACCTCTCTCTCCATTGATGACAGAAGACGACTAGCTTACATGGCTGATTAGTCACTGGATTAGAATGAGATTCCAGATGTGCTATGATTTTTTCAGGAGCAGACATCAGTTATGATTTTACTGGGTGCATGTTAAATTTCATTTGTAAAATGGCTGCACAGACACATTATTAAGAAAAATATTTTAAGGTATTTCTGTATGTCTTGACTGTTGGAGCATGGAAAAGTGGACAAGTGTATTTGGTAGTGGCAGCAGGTGTGGGAATGTGGGGAATAGGCTTTGTGAAGAAGTGCAGCTATGCATCCTGTCCTCTCGCCTGTTTGCTGCACATGCTTTCTGGAGATGATTGAGGGAGTTGGGAAGGTAACCGAATGCAGGTGCTTTATAGATATTCTTTCCAGACACCAGGTTATATCATTATTTCTAAAAATGATCATTAGCTTTTTACTGTAGTTATTTTAAGCAAAAAATGACAATGACAGAAGTGATAGCAGTGATGTGATGTTGTCCTGACAAGAGGCTGTGAGATCACCACCAGGTTTTATGCAGATTTTAATTTCACCTGTAAAGAACTTGCAGAGGATTTTGATGCTTTGCTTTGTCTTCTTGCTCTAGGAAATATTTGTAGTGAGTAAACATCAGAGATGATTAAAAAAAAAAAAAGCTTGTAGAATTTGTCATAAATAACATCAATGGATTTTGCTGTTTCAGTATTCATACCTAGAAAATGAGGAATATGCAAGCTGAGATACTAGAAAGTATTTATAACCTACCTAATAACTAAGATAACAGGCGTCAGCCACAACTTTTAAAAATGTTTTATGTTTTGTCCTCTATTTGGCATTTATCTAACAAATACAACTTGAATGCTTATAGTCAAGTGAAAATACCAGGTAGATTCATTTTATGTCGTGATATGCACATAGAAAATGTATATAAATGTGCCAAAGACAGGGTTTTTGTTTTGTTGTGATTGTAAGAACATCTTATTTCGGTAATGCAGTGTTTCTTCTTTAATCATACTTTTGGTGCTGAAGATTATGAAAGAGGTTTGGTAAATATACCTCTAAGTTGAGCCTTTTCAGAAAGAAAAAGAGAAGCAAGAATGAGGGGGAAATGTTAGCAATACTCATATGCAAAAGTTAATAATAACAAAACCAATGAAATTTTAAAGGTAATTTAAAGAAGCTCAGAGAAATAAAATTCCTGTTTGTAAGATTAATCCTGTTTGTTTGCAAAGTAATTTGTGAAAACTATCTGATAAAAACATACTATCCTGGCTTTTTGATCACACAGTATAGCATTTTGTTATATTTTCTGCAGTGTTCCTTATATTGTGACTTCATAAAAACTGTGTCTGTCATTGATCATTCTTTACCCTTAAAATATATCATTTATTTGTAGAAATACAAAATAGAGTGAAAGTAGGAATACAGTTGCTCTAATACACAAAAGTTTTCATTTTGAAAACAGAAAAACTATAGTGTTGTGAATGTGAGATTATTATATTTCCAAAATCTGTGTCTGTAATTCAAAGTCATGTCCTGTTCCCTCTTTGCTAAGACACAACTGGTAGTTTTGAGGTAGAAAAAATCATGGGGTAGATCGAGGAGATTTAACAGAGAAAATGGCAAGTGTGCATTTTTCTTTCCCTAGGGGGAAAAAACCAACCAACAACAACAACCCCCCCCAAAACAACAACAACAAAACCCCCAAAAAACAAACAAAAAACCCACCCCCCAGAAAACCAACCAAACAAACCAACCAAAAAAAACGCCAACAAAAACCAAAACAACCCAAACTTGGAAATATTAGCACACAGGGATATAGTGGCTATCTGAACAGGGAGACAGATGTCCATTGGGAATTTTGACAGAAATGGTTCAGAGTGGTCCATCTGACATAAGTTCTTACGATAAACGTCTGCCTAGCTGCAGATGACACCAATATGGGAATATGTCTTCTTGAAGAGTAAGATGCTGTGACAGAGAGGTCCTTACGGACTCTCACAGTGGCTATGATAAGGTGCAGTAACTCAGTACCATGAGTTTTTACAGCAGATTCTGTAACTCTCTTATTTCACACATCAGCTGTGTAGGAGACCAGGATGTGGTTATTGTAATATGATTGCTTATATGTGACCTATAGACTGTAGATTTACTCGCCATGCCCAAATGATATAATATATAGGTTGCCTGGACTTTGAATAATCTATTTTAACTTTATTGACCTTTATTTTTCCAAATATAGGTGTTTCTAGATATTTCTCATACATAAATGGTTATATTACAGAAATAAACCTTCTGTTATTGGTCAGCTTTCAGAAATTTTTCAGATGCAGACTATGAATTTCTGGGTGTCTATAAATCTTGGAGTGATAAAAAGCATTTTATAAACTGTGCAACTACTTCCTATGACTGGTTTTTCTAACATTACAGGATGTTAATGTCAATCTCTGCAAAGAATTTGTAAGGCCACATCTTGGTTCCTGTTTTCGCAAATTTGTCATCTATAGAACCATAAAACAGGCAAAGAGCCAGACTGAGCACATAGTTAGAAATGTCATCATTCTTATGTTATTAGTCCCTGGTTTAGTGGATTTGGAGAAGATATGGAAGATTTAGTTGTGCCTGTCTCCAAGCTATTGCTTTAATGCAGGCTTGATTTCTGTTACAGCAAAAGACCATTTGGGGAGCTATGCGTTCCTGAAATATAGCTGTTTCTGTTATTCAGATTGGAGGGGTGACCTGTAAAAAGAAAAAAAAAAAAAAAAAGATGACTGTCAAAATGGTTTAAGAGAGGTATATTCTATCCCTTTTTCTGATCTTGAACTGAACATATTTTGAAATAAAACCCCAGTGTATCAGCGGTTTAATATTTCTACCTTCTGTTTTTAAAAACAAAGAGAGTTCACATGTGAAACATAGGAAAAAAAAAAGGTACAGTCCTGCATACTCTGAACATTGTATTTATAGGATTTAAAGTTAATATTTTTAATATACTGTTTATCCTCAGACTGACTATTAAATCAATAGAGTTATTTTCAACACCTATACCCTGTCTTTTTCAGTAATTAATGTTTTGTCCAATACTAATAAAAAAGTGCTTTTTTGTTTGCCATCTCTGATAGTTTATGCATTTCTTTTATTTTAAAGAATTATTCTGCAATGTTTAATTAATTTTTACATGAAAATTTAGTTATTAATAGTATTGACTATAATTATAAGCAAATATACTCATTGAAGTATATTAATAATTATAATAATTTAATTACTTTAAAGATAAATGGAATAAAATGATTTTTAAGAGTTACCATTCTGGATTTTTTCATTTGTTAACATATCAAAGAATATTAGACACTTAGCACCTGCACATGCTTATAAGCTAGTTTGCATTTATTTTAGTATAACCTTTCAATTCAAGCCATAGATAATTTAGAAAAAAGCCCCTACATTATATACAATAGCAGTGTATTATTTTATCTTTTCATAGACTCAATTTACTATTTTTAACCTTTAAAGCTTAATTTTTTTAATCAAAGATAGCATTCATGCAAAATGTGTTATTTTAAAGAAGAACACTCAAATGATGTGTAAACTCTGGAATCAAATGGTTGTGGATTAAGAAGAGGCATGAGAAATATTCCAGAGCAGAGGGACTGGGAACTGGAAAGGGTTTGTAGTAGGAGTGTTTTTACAATTGTAGTTAACATCCTTGATACAATAATATTTTGTAGGACTGAATATTTGGAGGTATACAATGAGTAGTGTTATCTGTTACATTTCTGTTTGATTTTATACAGAAATTTGCAAAGGGGGGTGTGTGTGTAAATTTGAGGAGTAAGGAAGACCCTGTTCAAAATGAAACACTTACTGTTACTTGATCATCAGATAATGATATGTTTAGACCACTCCTTGTTTTGTGTTTTTTGTTTTGTTTGTATTTTTTTTTTTGTTTTGTTTTGTTTTAAGAATCATAGCCTACCAGAGTACAGAGCCACAGATTCTTCCATGAATTTTATGTACTGATTGGTCACTACTGTGTTTCATTGGTTGCTGGTGGCACAGCCTCAATGCAGTGCGTTAAAATAATACGTTACGTTTCTAGCAGCTACTGAAAAGTGGTGGTCTTTGTTGCTGTGATGATTTAAAATTTTTGGACATAAAAATTTTTACTGCCCTACATAAGGAAAGATTCTGGCAAGTCATATAGCTGCATAATCATTTCATTCACCCACTGTGCAAGTGATCAGGGACTAAGTACCTTATGTAAGCATCTGTCTACTGCCTTTCGGAAGTGATCGAAATTCACTGTGATGTACTTGGGAGTATCCCATTCTTCTCCAGTAATCCCAGCAGGCAAAGTCCAGTAGAAGAGAACAGCTAATACAGTATCTGTGATAAGGAGTTACAAATGTCAGCACAGTCTCCTTCTAAGTTATCACGTTCCCAGAGGATGCCAGAGAAGTTAGTGTATTACTCATTGCAGTTTCAGCATTTATCCTCTGATGAGACCTGCTTGAGGATAATCTACATTATATGTTCTGTATAGTATCCTGCAGTGCAATATCAGTGTAGAATTTTATTTTGATACTATCTCGGTAGAAGAAAATTAGAGGCTTTTGCTTTCTTTTGAAATAGCCTCTAAGCCAGTGAAATCTGCAGTTTGTTTCCATTTCTTTTCAAAAGTTGACCTTGTATGCTGGGGCTTTGACCTTTTTCTATAGTATCTATGCATACGAACTGCCACGTTAGCATATTATTTTAAACAGAGACAGGTTACATTTTTACATAAATATGCATGTACCTTTATAAAATACAAAAATGTCACTTTCCTGCTGTTAACCTCAGATACTAGGAAAGTAGCTAATACAGCTCCTGTTGTTGCAGAGTTTTGGCAACCATGTTCTAGAATTATTTTTTTCATGTTGTGATTTTTACTTTTCATGCAAAAATTGGTTTAATTAGCATAACTTAATTCACAGGATCGTACCTGTTCTTTGTAAGACCAGCTACTACGTTCCTCTTACCCTCCAGAACAGGACGTCTGGGTTCAAACTACCTATTGGGAATGATTCCTGGTCTGTGGTGTCTGCTGAACTGTGGCTGAGTGCTCTTGGGGACTGAGCACTGGTTGGCATTGACCCAAAATATGCTCAAGGTTGTGCCAATTATTTAGTGCTATGGATAGTCACTTGTCAGAAACGGGGTCTGTGCCATGGCCTTGCATATTTTACTACTGTAGGCAGTGCTTTAGTGTCCACTCCAAAAGTTTTTAGTATATTTCAGTAATGGATATAAACAAAAACAACAAACAGCCAAACAAAAACAACAACAAAAAAACGCACAAAAAACACCAAGCCACCAAAACAAAAACAAAAACAAATAAAAAACCCCCACCACAAACCCCAAACCAACCAAGCAACAACAACAAAACCCCAAACAAACAAACAAAAATTTCAAGTGTCACATCTACTTTTGAAGATGTTAATGTATGTACATATTTCCATATGGAAAATAAAGTTTCATATGTCAGCTGAATACAGATATACTTAAAAGATCAAGTAGACTTTTAAGTGACTTTGCATTCACAATTTTATTTTTTTTGCATGCACATAGAAAAAATATTCATAAACGTCAGGCTTGTAATTCAGTGCAGACTGTTACTTGTAGGTTCATTGTTTGTAATTTCAGATCTCAGCTTAAAAAAATGTGTAAAAAAAAGAACTAAAAGCAAAGCAAAGTAATATCTGTATTATTTGGAAGGTGTGTGTATTTTAAGCTAGATTTAATTTGTATTTCTCACTTTCTAAAAGATTTAAAAAGTTTTTGGAAGTAAAATCTTTCTAATGTAAATATCACAATTGCTACTCTGTTTACAGTGCTTTACAGAATTGGGGATCTTTTCCTCTTTCCAATATATGACTATTAAGCAAAATCTCATGGGAAGAATCATGCTCACAGCATTTCCCACTAACCACTTGAAAGTGCTTTTTGTAGGAATATTACCAATGAAACTGTGAACTCAAATGCTCATTTCAGCTTAGGTATAAAGGCACGCTAGAAAAATTATTCTAAATTTACATTTATATAACTGAAAGTAGAATATGTCCCATGATACTTTTACCATATATCCCTGGAAAGTGGCAACTGAAGTATTCCCTCACTTAACACTAAAACTGAAATCCTTTCTGTTGGGCAGGAACTTAAATTCCTGTTATTGGGAAATATATTAGCTCAGGATGGCCTTGGGTACCACAAATTGCTAAGAGATGCCCCTGAATAGAGTGTAACGAACTAGTTATCAGCAGGCGTCAGTGGTATTGAGTGAACCTCAGGAAATTCTGACAATGTAAAGATCTGAAAGGTTCTTGTTCACTTCTTGAGGCAAGATTGGAATTTCCCATTGCAGTAAGCAAATGGAAATGCATTAGGGTTAATGGAGCTCTGGAAACATTTTGTTAACCTCTTCATTCTGGGGATCCTCATTAAAATGTGCTAATGTGGATATGAAAGCTCTGAAATGGCTAATACCAGTGGAAAACAAAATAGTACAACTGCTGATATCACAATTTGATGCATACTTTGATCGCTAAGGCAAGAGGTACCGAATTGCTTTTTAAGTGCAAAAAAGCACCTAAATATCATTCTTTCACACTCAGATAATTCCCAGATGGCTGGGGGGAGAGTATTCAAATTAGGGAAAAAAAATCTGGCTAAGTATGAGAGTTTTCAGCACCCAAAATAAATTACAAATTATATGAGAAATAGCTGCTGAGAATAAAAGTCCTATTTCAACCTCACCATGTATAAAACTCACAAAAGCAATAGGCTAAACATGGTTTATTCTATCTACATATAGCACTTCAGTGAGACTACTGTGGCATGCTATTCCAAAGTCCATGTTGCTCAAATTCGGAAACTTCTGGTTTCAATCAATCTTTATTATCCACTTAAGTGCTTGGAATTGATCAAAACAGCTGGCAATGCTTGAAAAAAAATGTATCAGGTGTATGTGAGCTACCAGCCTTTAACATGGTTCATTAGAATATATTCTGAAATCCCTTTTGCTTCATACAAGACAGACTGTTGTATACTCACAAGTCATCCATCAAATGGCTGGGAAGATGGCTGTCACATGGCAGCTATGGTAGTGATCTAAGGACAAATGTATCACTTCACTTTTTTTTTTTCCCTATGGGAAAATATATCTTTATTTCAAATTGTTTGGAATCCGAGAGGTTTTCTACATGTGAGACTTATGAATTAAAAGCACTAAAATATAAGCTCTTAACAGGAATGAAATTCTCAGGCAATATAAGAACTATTGACTTGAAAAAAAATCTTGGCAAACTCAGATTATGTTTTGGCTGTAAAAAATGAAGATCATATGATAAAACTGTCCCGGTAATTATATAAGATTTAAAAAGATTGATTGTAGCAAGTATTACACACTGGTATATTTTCAGCAATGCTGGTATTCTTATGAGGTTTTCAGCTTTAAGATTGTTTTTTCTTTAATTATATTATGTTACTTTGGCCATTGTTGTGGGTTGATGCCAGCCAAGAGCCAAGCACCCACATAGCTGCTCACTTGCTCCTCCTCCCATGAGATAGGGAGAAAACAGAAGGAAAGTGAGAAGACTTGCAGGTCAAGATAAAGGCAGTTTTATAGGTGAAGCAAAAGCCGTGCACACAAGCGAAGTGAAATAAGGAATTAATTTACTACGCCCCATTGGCTGGGAGGGGCTTAGCCACGTCCTCGAAAGCAGGGCTTCAATATTCGTAATGGTTACTTGGGAAGATAAATGCCATAACCCTAGACATCCTCCTTTTCTCCTACTATCCCTGAGCTTTTATTGCTGACCACAAATGGTCAAATGGTATAGGATATCCCTATGGCAAATTTGTTAGCTGTCCTGGGTGTGTCTCCTCCCAGTTTCTTGCTCGCCCCCAGCCAACTTACTGGCAGAGTGGGAAAAAGCGTTGATGCTGTGCAAGCACTGCTCAGCAGTAGCCAAAAGATTGGTGTGTTATCAACACTATTTTAGTCATAACTCCGAAACACAGCACCATACGGGCTGCTGTGAAGAAAATTAACTCCATCCCAGCCAGATACCACACAGCCACCATATCATTTAATTACTGTGTATTTATAAGTCTGTTTCCTATGAGTTAGGTGAGCTTAGAACCTAATATAGGACGAATAGCAAAGCCATTGGAAGTCTTAACATTGATCTGGGAGTCAGCTGGATCAGCACCTATTTAAAGGTTTACATGAACTCAGGAAAAATTGTTCATAGCTGCATATACATACAGCAGAAAAGGGATGTATCAAACTTTTTTTTAATGTCTCATTTGGGTTAATTCTTGGTGTATTTTTTTCTGATTATTCAGTCCTAGTAGTTGCTATGGTATGCTGAATAACATCTGTAAATAGTTATTTCTGAAGTTACACGAAACTTCAAATTATATCAAACTTTATGATAGAATCTTTTATAACAGAACTCCTGAAAGCTTCTGGATAACATGCAGTCAGACAGAGAAATATGTTTCAATCATAGAGAATTATGATAAAGAAAAGCTAAAAATGTGGTATACACTGTTGTGCATAGCCAGCATGATGATACCTTAATATGTCAGGATGCTGACCACAATCTTGGATGAAGCTAACTGTATGAGGCAGCACGACATTTTGTGATACATGTTTATATTTGATCTAGTAGAGAAGAAACAATTTATTTACCTTCAGATGTTGCCTATTTTAGCCCTTGAACATTAAAGGAGCCTGGGGAACCATTTGGGAAGCATAAATTAATTATCATTATTTGTAATTTTAAACAGAAGCTTCTAGTTCTGAACTTTAAAGATAAATCGTATTTAGGACACACTCAGACAAGCAATTCCAGTTTAACTGAAACACTTCTTAAACAGATTTTTTTTTTCCTAAGGAAACCGTTTTGACAGAACTAGGTTAAGAAGTAATTGCACATATGGTTCTTTTGGCAGATGTGAGGAGCTTCTTACCTCCAACAGGAAAGTGTAGGGAGAAGCAGCTGGTAAAAACAGGGGACGATGACCTCTTAGCCTAGAACAGCATGCTTAATTATAATCCTGTGGTAGGCATTTCAAAGTACATTTAGATGTAGAAACTGGGCTTCTGAAGAAAAGAAAGGCAATAAGGGATTGGATTTTAACTGGGTACCATGCTAAATATTCACTGGGTTTTTTTTTTTATAGTTCTGGGAAATTTGAAAGTGTTGAGATTTTCTTAATGACTTTGTGTACAGATGACTGCAATGCCTGCTTTTGGAAGCCGATCTGTATTTCTTTTGAGTCATCTAGTTGTAAGAGTAATAATCCAGTTATGCTTCTTAGAGGAGATATGTGAAAAGAACTGCTTTTTTTGCATGTTCCTACATGGCGTGTTATGAACTGTTGATAAATTTGTGGAATAGTTTTCCAAACAAAATAGCTGGCTGAAGATTACATTGGTCATGGCAGCAAATCACAGGACTGATAGAGTAAATGGAGATTTATATTGAAAGGGTAGTAAAGAAAAAATGTGTAGTTGGACTGTTTTCCTTCAGGCTATAATTATCACCTATGAGAGGTTAGTCTATTAAACCAGTAACTTGAAGGAAGTTATAAGTGAGGAGCCATAAAAATCCATTCTGTTTACATTGGCACCTAAAAAGAACGGGGAGAAGAGGCTAATTCCACAGATAATATTAAGCAAATGCTGAATGTTGGCTTTCTGCACTTGATTTCCCTCATAAATGTTTCCTATTCATTAAGTGTTTTAGCTCTACTTTTTCATTAATTTAATCTAAGGTAATGGTTATTGCTTGCAAAACTTTTTTTACGTTGCCTTGGCCACAGAATTAGAAACCCAGAATGAGCCTGACAGGCACAAGAAAGTTTATTGCTGCCATCACATTATTTGTTAGATATATTTGTCCAAGTAAAGGCTACAAATGGTGCAAGAGGAATAAAAATGTAGCACTAGAAGTGTAGTGTTAGATATCTTGCATCTAAATTCTTAGAAACTTTCAAAGAAGAGAATCTGCTGCCTACGTAGGTAGAGTGTAGAAGTATTTTACATCTGTTGTGTAATTTCTTTTTGAAAAGTTTTGTTGCTGCGACTGTAATTATTTCGTGCTGTTTAAGAGTCCTTCACCTCTGTCCATAACTGCTCATGCCTCCTCCACATCTAGAGGCCAGTTCCACTTGGTTTTATTTGCTTTAAATACTGAAAAATAATTAAAACCCCTCTGTTTCGTAGAAAGATTTGTCTGAGAAAAATGAATTAGAGAAATAGGAAACATTCATCAGGCAGGAGACAAAAAGAGAAATCAGTGAGTGTGGTTTGAAGAAGACAAATGTCTAAATTGAGTATGTTGAAATAGTAATGTGGAAGCAAAGGCTAAGGTAGTTTCATCTTTACCTCTCTCTAGTGTACACAGAAAAAAAAAAATCATTGTCCTTTTTGTAATGTTTTGGGAATATAATTAGTACTTTGATATTTTTGAATAAGCTAGCATGAGGAAAACTAGTTTATGTTTCATGGACCTCTAACTGTTGTGTCCTCTGGATTCTCTCTGATTTATCAGTGTGTCTGGTACATGCAGGCAAACCATGATGCCTGAGTTGTGGTTATTATTTTAACTGAATACTGAAGCTGTGCTGATTCTGACTAGAAAACTATTTTCTCAGCGTCCTGCATTCTGACATTCCTTTTCATCTGTTCCTGGCGTTTGACTCATTTTGGCTCATTTTTAATTGTCATTCTGCTATGATTTTTGTTCCATTCTAATGACTCTTGTCTGTGAGGCAGCCCGTGAATTACTTCATTTGTTTTGTCTTTCTGTGTTTGACTTTTTCCTTTTTTTTCAGTGCTACATTTTGCACTGTCTACTACTGAGTTTATTCTGTGGATTTCTCAAGGTCTTTTGAATTTAAATCTTATTTCCTCAGGTGCTCACAGCCTTTCCCTGTGTTGGGTCATCCATAGCTTCCATGAGCATATTCCATTGTTCAAGACTAATGAAATATTGAGCCAAGCCGAAGAAATCATGGAATCATAGAATAATTTTGGTTGGTAAAGACCTTTAAAATCACTGAGCCCAACCATTAACATAACACAAAATATTCCTACAGAATCTCATTTGCAGTTCCGTCTTTTCCTTCCAGCAAACTGTTGATATCTTCCAAATGACAGTATCTCCAACTAACTGAATATGAATAGCATGGAGAACGCTAATATTGTGGTCATTTGACCTGGGAAAGTAGGCTTCAACCTCTAGTCTATAACCTCTTTCAGTCACTTAAGATTCTACTAGTCCTTGTTTTAGTTAGTCTTTGACTGAACAAACCTAGTTACAGACTAAACTTAACTAAAACAAATAAAGCTAATGCACGTCCTAGAAACAAATGACAGAGTTTTGTATTTTTACATTTTCACTTCTAGTGAAGTGAAAATTTGAATATTCTTTGAGAAAATTGTGTATTAATGTTAAGAAACTGTTAAAAACCACACTAAATACTTAAGAGCCACAGAGACGATTATTAGATACTGAAGGCATCGATTATATTGTGGTCATACCCTAAATAGGGATATATCAATATAGCAAGTTGGTTCAGGTTGTAACAGTAGCATGGAATTCAGAATGAACTGAAAAAAAAAAAAAAAAAAAAAAGAAACAACAACCAACCAAACAAAACCCAAAACAAAACCAAAAAACCCAACCTCTTAAAAATATCTGTTGTAGTTGCACGCAGTCACACACTGCTAACCAGTTGGTTAACACCAGAACTAAGCTGGCTCCATTAGCTACGCAATCCAGTCACACCAGGCACTGCAGCAGCAGCCTGCCTCTAAATCAGAGATAGATAAACATGGAACTTGTCCCAAGTTTCATAGTTGTAGAGACTGGCCTGATCCTACAAACCAAAATACTTGCAACTGCTATACAGTCTATCTTTTTTCTACATTGTTAGTTCAGTCATACCCTTCTCTAGTGCTGCAAACATTTTGTTTGTTTGTTTTGTTTTGTTTGAGTTAATTTGAGTGCCTCTGCCTGTTGAAATCCTAAGTCTGTAGATAACAGCTGATAGTGCAGTTTATGTACCAGCTGTTAATCCAGTTGTCAGGACTTGCTAATTAATCCACCTATATTGTTGCTCTTCCTAAAGTTAGGAAAGCAGGAATGGAGTAAGTCAGCTGTAGCAGTTTTAGTTTCTTCTTGCTGTGGAGGTAGGCACATCATTGCTATTACCACGGTTAATGGTGTAATGGAACAGCTATGAAGAATGTGGTGGTTTGTTGTTTTGTTTTGTTTTGTTTCCTTTTTTCTTTTTCTTTTTTTTTTTTTTTTCCCCCCATCGGTTATGCCCACGAGCTTTCTCTGTCTGTTGTAGTTTCTGGAGGAGAAAGAATATTTTATTTACTATTTTTCCTCTCCTGCCCTTCAAAATCTTTTGCTTGGTTTCACAGAGAGATCTTAATAAATTTACAGTTTCTTCAGCTTTTTTATTGATAGAGGAAAGCAGAATGAGTTCTGCTATTTTATTTCAACACTATTTTTTCTTTGTCATTTATTCCATTGTTAGCCCTTACTGTTCTTTACAACTCTTTTGAGCAGGAAGTAGCAGCAGGAGAAAAAGGTGAGTGATGAGAAACAAAGGGAAAGGAATATCTTTTTCGAGATAGAAGAGAACAATACTATGTTGAGACCTTAGTCTTGTAGGTATTTACATATGTGATCAGCATCTTAGTGTACAGCTCAAATGCTTCAGTTGAAGCCCTTGCCAAAATAAGATCTTAATGCACTTGTGCAGGTGTTTGAAAAGTAGTTTTCAAAATGAGAACAAACAAACAAACAAACAAATAAGTCCTATGGCAAACCTGGCTTTGATTTTTAAGTTCAACAAGTGAAAAATTTCTTATTAAAGATACTTGATTTTTAAGTTCCATGTGTAAAATGTCATTTGCAAAACAGCTTTGGTTTGACATGCAAAAACAAAGCTACTGTATAAATGTGTTTCTGTACTTTTTTGTTATTCCCACGGGTAAATGCAGATATGCTTCTCTGCTACCTAGTTCATTATCTACTGAAATAACATATCTAAGATTTGTTCAAAGAAACATAAAAAATAGCCACTTTTTCTCAAAGAGAAAATATCCAAAGATTTCCTACTATTTTTCATAATAATAGTTTTCAAAGTTATTTGCTTTTTTCACCTTGTTTCTCATGTTTGTGTGACTGTTTAGATTGATTACTTGTCTTTGTATTCCATTTGATTGCACAACCCTTCTGCTTTTATTAAAATTTAATAGTTGCAGATCAGTGGGAGCAGTTGAATTAAAATGGTCAGCCACTAGAAAACATTCAAAGACCAGAAGAAAAGCTATCCTGAAAAAAAAAAAAAGTTATTTGCCTTGTTGGTATCATTTACTGATTTCTGGTTTTTCGTTTGAGTGCAAAGTAAAATTCAGAGTATAAGGCAGATAACTGAAGAAATGGAAGCGAAATTAAAATTACAAAATTACGAGTCGCAAATAATAGTCTATGAAATAAAATTGTATTATGCCAAACCATTAAAAGCTTGCTTTTCAGGCAGATGAATAAAGGCAATTCTCACTACAATCAGTGTAGAGCAGTGGGTGATTAGTGCCTCTAAAGATAACTCCTGCAGGCTAGACCAGTTCCATATTAATTGTTAGGATGAGAGAATTGAAAAGGAAGAATATTCAGTTGGAAGGAGAAATATTTACTCCAGAGGGCTATACCACTCAGCCTCTGTATATCCTGTCTGCAGATGATTTTATTAAAGGAAACTTTACAGTGAATATTTTCTCTATAATATATTGTATTTTACAATATTTTTCAAAGGATTTTGGAACACAGCCTGAAGTAGGGATTAGATTTTAAGGAATTTTTCTTATGGAGCTGGAGGTAGTTTAAATTTTCAAGCTGAAGATGTAAAAATTGCTTCTTTTTGTTAGTTGAAGAAGCAGTTCAGTATGCTGGAGCTGTTCCTTAGGGAGGAAAAAGAGGCAAGTGCAGACTCCTGGCCAGAGCCCAGCCGCCTATTAGAGTTCCAGACCTTGTCCTGATTCACTTCTATTTGTTCTTTTCTCACTTGTTCATTCATATCCTTTCCACTGAATCATGAAACAAGAAACTGTGAAATCTTTGGATCAGTGGATTTTGGTATACTTTTGGATCTCTAGGCATTCCGTGATTGAATGTAGTTGACAGTATTTTTAATACTGTGTTTCCTTAGAGTTTTTTTTTCTCATGTATGCAGTTGTTCGTGGCAGATTTTTTGTGTATAGAAACACTGCACTGAAAGACTATCACTGATATTATCAACAGTTTCTCAAAAATGTTAGCACTATCAAAGAATGAATAAATAAATATTTCTGCATACATTAAATGAAGTATTTATAAACAGGATTCTTAAAATACGTATTTTAAATTCTATTTAATAAACTAAATTCTGGTCCATCACTGAAAGATCAGAGTAGATCAACTTTCGTGGTGCAAACTAATTTGATTCTCATTTTTCTGTGAGAGTAGTTCACAGGATTTGGCCCATTGCTGGTTGTGAAGTAATGATGGATGGACCTGTGGAACTTTGAATCTGACTGAATCTAAAAAATAATTCCTTGGCATTATGACAAAAATCTTGAATTTAGTGTCTGAAACTGAATGCATGTTCTGAAAAGCAAATACATAGGCTTGATTTCACAAAATACGGAAGAATAAAAAGGAGTTTCCTTAATTTTCTGGCTACTGCAGAAATAAATGTATGACTCTGTAGAAAAGATTAAGGAAATATTACACTATTAAGATAGGATGGAAGATGGGTGAAGGAAGTCTTGTTGGCTGGTATTTTGAGCCTTAGCTCTAACAGGTTTCCAAAGTCTGGTCTTGTTTTCTTCTGTTGTTGTTCTATTGGACTCTGTATCAAATTTAGATGTGGTTAAGTACACTTTGATGTAAGGGAGACTAAAATAGTGTAATACTGCTTCTGCTTCCTCCTCACACTATGCATTTACAGTTGCTTTATACCTATGCTGTCTTAGAGGTCCGTTTCATATATGTGAATATCTAACTTTATGACACTGTGTCTATCTATCCCTTTGTCACTTCTGCGTTGTGTTTTTGCTCATGCAGCAGTTATTGCATCAGTACAAGTTGAAGCCCAAATATTAAAGAATAAGTGCTCTTTTGCTATACTATACCAGGCTGTAAACTGCAGCTATTAGCAGTTGCCTCAAAACCAGTCTTGCTTTTCCAAGTGAGGGAGTAGATATCTGTGAGGGAGCAGTACAGCGGACAGCTGAAGCAAAGAGCATTGCTAGCTGTCTCCAGGAAAGCTACTCATTGTCTTGCATCAGAAGCCCTCAGTTCAAACTCATATGCAGTTAGAAACTCTTGCCTGTTATTTCTTAGGCCGTTCAATTTATTTAAAGAAAATATAGGCATCACATACACATGATAAAATGCTCACAGAAAGTCTGAAAGAACATAGAACCTAAGAAGGTTGTGGCACACCTCTCTGCTCATCTTTCTGACAGGCACTTACTGCCTAGTGCAGGGAGTCACCTTTCCTCTTCCCATCCACAGCAATTTAGCTTCCATGCAATGTCTAGCAGTTTTCCAGGCTTTAGTTTAGATTTATGTTACTACGAAGTCAAAATCTGATCCAAAGACTTTGAACATCTATCTTTATGCAAACTTAACTCTAAAACATCAAAAGTATCCAAAATCTTTAGACTTTTTTTTTTTTTTTTTTTTTTTAACCTGACTGAGTAGGGCAGCTGTAAGAAAATCCAAGTGCTCTTGAAAGGCTCTGGAGGTCCTCTGAGGAGTTCAAACAATCCCTTGGGTGTTGAAAGAAGCTCTCCCTTTAAAAATTTCAGGATGTTTAATTAGTACTCCTTTGTTTGCTCATGGTTTGCAACCAAGACTCTTTGTGAGGTTTGGGTTAAACCATTAATGAAAAGGGCATGTTAATTAAACAACTTGCTTATTTCTAATTGGCAAAGGTACCCTAGCTCTCCTGAGACTTAGAACTAAGCACAGCAACGTCTGCTAAGAGACACTCGTGAGATGGTAAAAGACGTCATAGAAAATATTAGAGCATCCAGGGGAGGTAGCAATAATGAAAATCTTGTTTGCTCAGTGCTTCACAAGTGGCAAAACATGTGGATATTCATATTCTCAGGAGTCTTAATTTTTTTTTGTCTTCCTTTTCTTTTCCCCAGCATGCAATTTGCAAGACTAAAGTTAAAATTAAACCCCATTATTTGGAAGGAAATTGGCAAGATGGCTTGAAATTTTCAGTTTTTATTACAATATGTAGAAACAATATTCAGCTCTTCTTTGTGTTGTGTGGGTTTGTTTGTTTGTTTGGTTGGTTGTTTTTTTTTAATCTTTACTTGTTCTGGATGTCATTGATTCGAGAGAAAAGGAGAACAGCACATGTATGGAAACAGCTTCTGAGATGGAATGCATTGATTTCACACAGCAAAGTGGCAGCATTGCCTCTTTTGAGCCAGGTTTGTTTATTGACATTCACTAATGTATTAATGGGAAGTCCTGCTGATAATCTCCTCACTTTAGTTTATGTTACATAGGAGTACCAACAGTTGTGTTGACAGACTTCCACAAAATCATTCTATCACAGTATTTAATGTCAGTATAAAGAAACATATTATGAGATGCTACATATTCTAGTTTACATTTTTGGAAAAAAAAAAAAAAGTGGTTTTAGCTGCTGTGAGAAATACTGTCTGTGCTGCTGCCTTTAAAACATAGGTCACATTAAAGGTTTTACATGAAATTTTTTTCTCTGCAAGTGGTGATTGCAGCTTCAGTACTGATAACTTTATTCTCTCACATATTTTAATAAGTCAAAGTGTCATTTTTTAAAGATATTGAAGAATCGCATTTATATAGCAGTAGTTTGCTGTATACTGAAAGATGTAGTGAATTAATATGAAACTGAAACTCATAAGAATTCACTTTGAATTTTGGCTCATAAATTATTTATAGATACTAATATATATTGTTCATTTGCCATTTGACTGAGATAATGACTTATTTGAATATGGATCTGTAAGCATTAAAATAGTTATTGTACCTTAATGGAAACACACTATCTTTTTCTTCTTTTGAATACAGTAACTTGCTTCTTTATTTTCACTGTTAAAATTATCACTTTGTTACTGAGAAGAGAATAACATCT